>NC_090763.1:8324411-8399411 GCF_036898095.1 Palaemon carinicauda
AGAGAGAGAGAGAGAGAGAGAGAAAGAGAGAGAAAGAGAGAGAGAGAGTATTAAAGGTTTACAGTTATAACTGGGGATTGCTACCATGATTTATAACAATGATATAAAAGGTTTCTGCATATTTTTTTTCAACTCCAAAAGCAGAAGGGAACAGCAGCATATTCTACTATGGTTCTATCAAGTTCACAACCCAAAAGGGGAATTGTGGCAAGTTAATAGCATTTAAAAATTCAAAATACAAAAGAGGAAAAAATCCAAATTAGCCCAATTTGAAATGGGACTGAATTACTGTTACATAATCCTTTAAAACATCAAAATTCTAAAGGGAGTTTATGGCAAGTTATTATCCTTCAAAAATGTAAAATAAAAAAAATGAGGAAGCAGAAGTCCAGTTATCAAATTCATCTAAACTAAGGTATTTCATAAGCGTAGAATCAAAGCTCGGTGAAATTGAAAACAATTTAAGGGCTACATACGAATGTACCTCGAAAATCAGCAACAGAAATTTTCTTCTTAATTGCCACAGAACTTATAAAAAATACCTAAAAATCATATAAACTTCAGTCATAAATTACAAAGCTTGTGATAATAAACGTTTGATCAACACTGCAATACCCTAAATATAACGTTTCAATCCCTAGAACACGTTACTGTACTGAAAACTAAGCCATTTCCTAATGAGAAAAAATTGATATGTAAGAGAAGTCTGGCAGACTCGACTGACTAGCAAATCTCAAAAGCATATGAGAAAATATAACCACTATATATAATTTTTCTAATCCCTGGAGCATGTTACTGAAATTATATCTAAGCCTTACTCTAATACCGAGCTAAAATCTGATATGCAAGAGAGGTATGGTAGACTCAACCTGCTAGCAGTTTTAAAAAATATACAAGAAAATGTATTCACTATAAATGATTTTTCAATCCCTAGAGCACAGTAATGAAATTCAATCTAAGTCTTACTCTAACGCTGAGCTAAAATTGATATGCAAGAGAGGTATGGTAGACTCAACTGGCTAGCAGTTTTCAAAAGTATACTAGAAAATATATTCACTACATGTGATTTTTCAATCCCTAGAGAACAATAATAAAATTCAATCTAAGTCTTATTCTAATACTAAGCTAAAATTGATATGCAAGAGAGGTATGGTAGACTCAACTGGCTAGCAGCTTTCAAAGTATACAAGAAAATATATTTACTATTTATGATTTTTCAATCCCTAGAGCACACCAGTGAAATTCAATCTAAGCCTTTTTCTAATACTGAGCTAAAATTGATATGTAAGAGAGGTATGGTAGACTCAACCTGCTAGCAGCTTTCAAAAGTACTCTATAAAATATATTCACTATATATGATTTTTCCATCTTTAGAACACAAAATTGGAAATCAATCTAAGCCTTATTCTAATACTGAGCTAAAATTGATGTGCAAGAGAGTTACGGTAAACTCAACTGACTAGCAGTTTTCAAAAAAGCATACAAGAAAATATATGAACTATACTGTACATAACTTTTCAATCGCTAGAGCAAGTTAGGGAAATTCAATCTAAGCCTTTTCTTGATACCGAGCCAAAATGACAAATTCGTAGATAATTTGTATTTTTCCTAACTATACAAACCTTAGCTATTTAATAGGGGTATTACTTTTGGCGCAGCTGAAATGACGAGCCATTAAAATTTAACGAGGGTTTACTACCCACACCGCTAGTTAGCGGGGGTAGGGGAGGGTAGCTTGCTACCCCCCACCCCCCCCACACCTGTGCTTGAGCTCACTTTGCTTGGAGGTAGGATTTCAAGGTGGATAGGGCTGGCGGGCAAGTTTGATTAAATAGTTAAGGTTTGTATAGTTGGGAAAAATGCAAATTATCTACGAATTTGTCATTTGTTCCGTAACTGGAATACAAACCACGCTATTTAATAGGGGTGACTCACCCATTAGGAAGGGTGGACGTCCCTACCAGTCTGGCTTTTTGGCTTTGCCCGGGGGCTCGTTATATGAGTGTGTAAGCACCCAAGAAATAAGGAGTCCCTGCACCTCGCTAGAACCTTGCTACGCAAGGACTGCGGCCTACGCAAGCTGTGTGTGAAGGTATGAAGAATTGTGACTCGTCCTAGGAAGTTGTCCTGAAGTTCTTTAGATCGAAACTTGTAGCCTAGGACTTTCCCAATACCACCTTGTCAGGGTATGGGGACGTAACAGTATTAGTCTTAATACTAGGAACACAAGGAAGCATGGTTTACCCGCAGTGGTTTGAGGTCAGCTATGCAGAGAACCCAGGATGCTGCTTTCCCCACGAGAGGGTAGGATGAAGAAAAGAATAAGGGCCAGTCAAATCTTTTCATTCATGCAGACTAAAACTGGGTAACAGTGCCCTCAACCTTCTGCTACTTGTCCAATAAGGAGCTTGAGGTATACAACCAGCTGTTGTGCAGCCACCACTGGACCGATAGAGATCGTAACGAGTTCCTGTGGGTTACGTCTTGCAAAGGAAAGGTTGTGAAAGTCACCTGGAGCAATCACATCCTTTCTTGTAAAACCTGCATCACAGAGTAATCTGCTAAGAAGGACCACGGGCATAGTTATGCCCCTGACACTGTGAGTCGTCATGTCGAGATGATGTTTCGGCGATCCTCCTCTAGTCTCTCTCGGTGTTGACAAGAGGAGGGACCTGGGCAGGCTGTTGCCGTTTTCTTTAGGTAAAGTCTCATACCTCACCCTGAGGTACAGTGACAGATGATCTGGATTGACCGTTACCTACTTGAGACTTGTGTAGGATCCGTCACCTCTGGAGACTGTGTCTGGTGACATACTCAGGGACGAAACTGACCCTTGTCTTTCGCCCTTCTCAATAATGGGCGATGTCGAAAGAGAGACCATGAAGTTCCTTAACTCGTATGGTTGCTGTCCGAGTGAGTAGGAACATCGTGTTCTTGAATCAGGAGGAAATTTGTTGCCTGGTGAAGTGGAACACAAGGAGGTCCCTTTAGGGATCGGAGATTGAACTATGTTCTGAGAGGAAGGTCTCAATTCCGACTGGGGAAAGGCAAGTAGTAAGTCCGTATGAGTTAGGAAAAGTCTATCGATGAAAGGGTGTCCCTTTCTTTCAGTATGAAGGTGAAGGATCAAGGTTGAGTGATCATCTTTACCTATCAAAACTGAACAGGGGATCTTTTCCTCTTGCATATACCTGAGGATTCCGCTATTGCTGGAATTGAGGTATCGAGAGAAGACACACTTCCCCATGACGCCCACCCCACAAGACATGATACTGCCTGGTAGACTGATGCCGAGGAACTCCTCGGGTATCTAGACAACCTCTTCGCAAAGATGTATTGGGTAGTCTTCAGGCGTACACTCATAGCAAAGCTATAGCTTGTGGTAGGTGTCGAAGTGGGTTGTCTGATATGCGGAGAGGGTTCTCTTGGAGGCTCTATCAGGAGCTGCAAAAGGTTTGTAGACCTTTCTGCATAATGCCATGGCGGAGCTAGGAGAGTCCTTGATAGGTTGACCGATGTTCTAGCCTTGTTGAGTGCCCTTCTCTAGATAAAACAGGGATGAGACGTAAACGTCATTGTTGTACCCACCATTGTTGCCAGAGAGCCTTGGGGTCTAGGGCTGGTGAGCAACAGTAGCCTGAGGTTCAGGGGCATTGTGAACAGACCCCTAGTTGGAGGACCTCGTAAAGTCGGGACTTTCTCGGCTACATGGCGATCCAAAGTCCATTCGGTATACCTATCTGAGATGCTGTACACAGATTGTCGGCGAGCCTGTTCTTCCAGTCTGGAATGAAGCGGGCTGAAAGTGGTACCGAAGGGCTTTGGCCCATCTTAGTGTTTATACTATTAGATGGGAAGATTCTACAAGTCAGATCCTATTTGCTTGTCGATGTGAGTCTCTATGTGGTGTGCGGTGTGTCGTCCATCACATCCCTGAGTGGTCTGTTAGGAACCGATGAGGCTGTTGAAGGACCGGAAAGTTGGCCTTCATCTCTTAAAAAATCTAAGTGAAGGTACCTTCAGGCTCTGTCCAGAGGGTTGAGGTCATGTGGTGCAGCACTATGGTCCCTCCTTTCTTCTTTTTCCGACTCCAGTCTCCTGGAATGGAAGTCTTTCTCGTTTCGAGAAGGTTTTTGTGGAGATTGGTGTTTAGAATCATTCCCATATACACCAGTCTCCTGGGAGGGAAGTAGGGAAGATTCTGTAGGTTTACACTGATCACTGGATCTTGGTAAAAAGACTTCAGAAATTCCAGTGTTAATGCAAGGTTGCCACTGGGTTTGCTAAGGTCAGTCAGTCGTCCCGAGAGAGCGGAGACGGAAGCCGATCTTGTGAGACCAGGATGGGTGTAATGGAAAGACCGAAGCAGTGCCTTGAACTGGTGTTTCTTGTTTGTCTAGACTGAATTTCCCAACCTTCCTAGATGGATGGTTTGGACCTGGGAGTAAGTGTCCTTAAGGTCCAGTGTGCAAAAGAAGACCTGAGGTCTTAACTCTCGCTCGAACTCCAACATGGACTGGGCATCGACCCAAAGGGACAGCTCCTTGATGATCCTTTTGTATGGAAGATTGTCGACGCTGGAGTCTTGACTCGTGTCGTAAAGGAACAGGAGCGATATCCAGTGTAAGGATTCTTCTCTGGGAGAATTTCTTTAGAAGGAAAGCCACGCTTAGCCTTACCATGCGCCCTGATGGGATTTATGCTATTCCTTAGAATAGAATTAATCTGGCGAATGTTAATCACTGGTTAACCGTTGGGTATCGTGGATACTGTGCAGTTGGAGAGTGCTCGCAAGTAGTTCCCTGTTGGCAAGCCGTTGATGAGGGTTGTCGAACGTTTACTGATCACTTTAGCGTGATGGCAAACGGCCAGTAGCGAGAAGTATGTTGTATAACTTCTGATCTAGGAACTAAAGGAAGCGGTTGACTAGTAAGTTCGAGTCACGAACTGCTGGCAAATAACAGATGACCATGAATCGGTGGTCTGTGCACCGATGGTGAATTCGAGAACAGCCAGCTGATTATGATCCCCCCTGTTTGGTCAGAGATGAGCAAGCTGAAGATGGGCTGGTGTGAGATCAGCGAGCTGAGTTCAATGATCGAAGAAGGATGAGCTGCCCATCGGTGATCTAGTGATCAGCAAGCTGATGACTGGTTATTGACTAGCAATCGATGATTGGAAATGCTACCAATTGGAGATCGTTAGTCATTGGAGGGACTAGTGGTTACAGATCAGCATTGAGCTAGAAATTGGCGATCTGGTGATCGGCAACCTAGCGATCAGTAAACTGTGAACTAGCCATCAGCAAACAGTGATCTAGAGATCAGTCTGTTGATGCTTTCCTGTTTGCTGCCGCTGGTCTGTCAAGGAAAAAAGAAACTTTAGAAGAGAAAGGGACCAAGGATTCCCCGATTCGATTCCCTTGTAGGATGGAATCTTCGGGATCTTGAATCCTCTGCAGGGCCTTATTCCTCTTTTCCCGGTGGCAATGTTTATGTGCTTGCGGGGAGGAATGGGGCAATGGTGACCTGTCCAAAAAGTTTTACTCCTTTTTACTGACAATTGCACGAGTGTGTAGGTGAGTCTGGAGCGATGGCACACAGGATGGTGCTGGTGCTTAATATCTGCCTGGAGAGCAGGCAAGCGCTGGTTCTTAGACAAGAGCTGGTGCATTGGATCTGCGAGCCTTGACTCTTTGGCAAGAGCTGGCGTATGAATCCGGGGACCGTAACTGCGCAGGAGGGCGCAGGAAAGTGAGGAAGATTGCTGGCGCGCCGTAAGGCACAGTGTAGTTTGTGCATTCTCCCTAGAATGCACCGAAGCGAGTGACTGGTTGCGCAAGAGTGAGAGCATTGGCGCGTGCTAGAGAGTACTGCGTGGAGATTGTTGGCGCATGTGTGCGGAAGACCATCGGCACCCGCACGTTGAAGACCGTCGGAGCGTACGGAAGGCTGGGTGCTTGCACTCAAGATTATTGGAACGTGCACACGTGAAGGTCGTCGGAGCGTGCCCGCGCGTAAGGCCGTCGGTGCCCTTGCACGGTAGACTATTGGCGCACGTGCAGGATACCATCGGCGCCCGTGCGCAGAAGAAAGTCGGCACGCACACGCGCAACACTGTTGGCGCGTGTGCGGGAGACCCCAGGTGCTCACGCGGGGGAGAAAGTCGGCCATGCGCGCGTGCCAGACTATGAAGCGCGCAAGAGCAATGGCACTTGCGCGCTTGTTAGTGCTGACGCGCTTGTTAGCGCTGGCGCGCTTGTTTAGCGCTGACGCGCTTGTTAGCGCTGGCGCGCTTGTTTAGCGCTGATGCGCTTGTTAGCGCTGGCGCGCATGGAAAATCATCGACAGCGCGCGCGAGACCATCGGCACCCGCGCGCGGAAGATCGTCGGCACGTACGCGCGGACAAGACTGTTGGCGCACAGAAGACTATTGGCGCGCGCGCGGGAGACCATCGGTACCCGCGCGCGGGAAATATCATCGGCGCTTGCGCGTGTAAGAAGATCGGCGGCACTTGCGCGCGTATGAAGATCGTCGGGGCTTGCGCGCGTAAGAAGATCGGCGAGCATGCGCGGGAAACCATCGGCACCCGCGCGCGGAAGATTGTCGGCACTAGCGCGCGTAAGAAGATCGTCGGCGCTTGCCCGAGTAAGAAGATCGTCGGCGCTTGCGCGTGTAAGAAGATCGTCGGCGCTTGCGAGCGGAAGAAGATCGTCGGCGCTTGCGCGCGTAAGAAGATCGTCGGCGCTTGCACGTGTAAGAAGATCGGCTAGCGCACGCGCGGGAAACCATCGGTACCCGCGCGCGTAAGAAGATCGTCGGCGCTTGCGCGCGTAGGAAGATCGGCGAGCGCGCGCTAGTAGGTTGGAGGGTCAGCTGGCAGGACGATCAGGAACTGGGATGTACCCTTTAAAAAAGGGCGGGCATCCCCCGATGAGGACCGTAAGCAGGTCTGCTTTAGAGTCCAGGACCATGAGGACCGTAAGCAGGTCTGCTTTAGAGTCCAGGACCGAAGTCCTTCGTTGCAGCACAAAGTTGCGCTGGTAGATCGGTAGGTCAGCTGACAAGACGATCAGGAACTGGGATGTGCCCTTTGGAAGGGCCAGCATCCACCGATGGAACCATAAAAGGTCCGTGTTAGAGTCCAGAACCGAAGTCCAAAGGACTACGTTGCAGCCCAAGGTTGCGCTGGTAGATCAGTAGATCACTGGAAGGTCTGCTTGATCCTCCGAGGAGGTGTCTCTATGAGAGGCCTCTCCCGCGAACGAGAGAGGTGACTACTTCGTAGAAGAGATTTTAAGACACTCGTGATGACGCCCCTTAGGGCCGTTGGATCAGCAAGCTGACCTTATCAGTAGCGATCCTCCGAAGAGGAGACTCTATGAGTGGCCTCTCTCGCGAACGAGAGAGGTGACACTTCGTAGAAGAGACCTGAAGACACTCGTGATGACGCCCCTTAGGGCCGTTGGATCAGCAAGCTGACCTTATCAGTAGCGATCCTCCGAAGAGGAGTCTCTATGAGTGGTCTCTCGCGAACAAGAGAGGTGAACACTTCGTAGAAGAGACTTGCCAAGACTGTGCTCCACCCCTGAAGGAAGAGAAACTCAGCAAGGGGGGAGAGAAGTCTGGCCGAAGGGCAGGAACAGTAGTCGAAGGCGATGAATTTATTAAGGTATGGGAAGTTCTCCCTCTGAAGGAAGAAAACAACCTCACACCTGGGGAGGAAACCTCCCTCGGAAGGGAAGCTGTCCAACCCCTGGAGGCGAACCTCCTTTAGCGTTCTAAGATGATCTGAAGTGCTGGCATGTTGTCATGGGAGTGATTCTAAGAGAAGGGATGACGCCCATGACGACGTCCTCTGAGGGATGGCAGTGACAGCAGATTCCCCAGGCATGAAGAGGACAGCTCTGCTTCGTTGGCACCTTTAGTCGAACGAAGAAAAACTGCATAGTTAACTGGGGAAACAAAATTAAATAATTATTTAACAGAAATTCCCTAGGGAAGAACTCCGAAGAGGAACAACATAAAATAAGAATTAAGTATGCGCCCTTCCTTCCCCAGATGACATCCACGGGAGAAGGGGGGGGGGAGCGGAGTAACTGTAAAAAAAACAGAATTATAACAGAATTATAATTATCTAAATCATCTTAGAATATTCACTAATAGTGAGAACCCCTGACCCCCCGAAGGGAAGTGTTCCCCACGGAGAAAGCTGAAAAGTTAAAATACAATTAGATTTCACTAAAAATAATGGAGACAAACAAACAGAATAGCAACCTAACCCGCACACGGGAAAGGAGCTTCCGTAATAGTAAGTAGTTGTAGTAAAGGTGAACAACCTCGAGTAGAGAGAGACCGTAGTCAATCTTTAAAGGCCACATTCCCTTCGCTCAGAATCCAAGTTTCCCGTAAGAAAAGAGGAAAAGGCGAAGATAATAGTTGAATGAAGAGGGTCTAGGCGATGACGATTTCCCTGCGGCGGCCGAGTTAACGGATATATGCCGACGGGAAGACCGATGGACCAGAGAGGGAGAGGCCGTTCCCCACGAAGTGGAACTGTGCTGGCCTTGCTACTACGCAAGTGTCGTTGTCGTATATCACACACACAACAGAAACACTGAAAAGGAAACTTACAACATTTCTATACACATATATATACATAAACATTAAGAATGTTTATATATATATTTACAAGTATAAAAAAAAGTAAGTAAAAAGACAAAAATTAATGGCAGTCCAAAATAGGCGAGGAGAAAGAGAGGAAACAACCGTTCTCGCTCCGAGCCAGAAGTAAAGTGAGCTCAAGCACAGGTGTGTGTGAGAGGGGGGGGGGTAGCAAGCTACCCTCCCCTACCCCCGCTAACTAGCGGTGTGGGTAGTAAACCCTCGTTAAATTTTAATGGCTCGTCATTTAAGCTGCGCCGAAAGTAATACCCCTATTAAATAGCATGGTTTGTATTCCAGTTACGGAACAAATTAATATGCAAGAGACTCAAGAGAGGCATGACCAAATCGACTGACTAGCAATTTTAAAAAGCATACAAGAAAATATACCCATTACGTATGTATAATTTTTCTATCCCTGGAGCATGATACTGAAATTCAATCTAAGCCTTTTCCTTATAATAAGCTGAAACTGATAGCAAGAGGGGGATGGCAGTCTCAACTGACTAGCTATTTTCAAAGGTATACTAGAAAATATACCAACTACTGTATATATAAATTTTCAATCCCCAGAAAACATTAAGAAAATTCAGTTTAAGCCTTTTCCTAATACTGAGCTAAAATTCATATGCAAGACAGGCACAGCAGACTAGACTGACTAGTAGTTTTCAAAAGCATACAGGAAAATATATTCAAAGATTCACAAAACATAAACCGAGACTAAACTTCAACAAAATGAAAATGTCATTGGCCCTACTGATGCACAAGGAAGACTATTTGAAGAACGAAAACTCCATAAACCATGAGCCACTAGAAATTAAACAGGATATGGAGTGTGTCATAAAGCTACCCTAGTAATGGAGTGTCATAAAGCCACCCTAGTAATAGTATGTCATAAAACTACCCTAGTAATGGAGTGTGTCATAAAGCTACCCTAGTAATGGAGTGTGTCATAAAGCTACCCTAGTAATGGAGTGTGTCATAAAGCTACTCCAGTTATGGAGAGTGTCATAAAGCTACCCTAGTTATGGAGAGTCATGAAGCTACTACAATTATGGTGTGTGTCAAATATCTTCACTAGCTATGATATTTGCTAAAGAACATAAAGGTCCTCAACCTATGGCATATGACATGAAGGTAAATAAACTAAGGTACATGCCATAAAATTCCACAAAGTAAGGAGTCATAAAACTTCATTAACTAAGGAATGGGACATAACACTTTGTGAATAAGTGTGTACCATGAAATGCAGATAACTAGTGTGTGTGTGCCATTAAATATCTAATGTAAACTAGTGAATGTGCCATAAAGCCTCTCAGGTACGTAAGACTGAACAATTAAGAGGACGTCATAAAACTGTAAATGATGTAGTGTGCTCTAATATTCCACAAACTAAGAAATGTTCCATATTACTTCATAAACAAAATGGGCCAAACCACTGCACAAACTAAATAAGCATGAACTATCACACCCTAAGCTAAGCAGTGTGATTGAAAATTCTATCAACTAATGAAAATGTTACTGAATTCAGAGAATAAAGAGGCAGTAACTAAGCACAACGTTCATGTCTGAACACTGCATTCATCTAAGGAATTAAGTGCATAGTGTACATATTCATGATTGAAGGTTAGTTCTATTGACTAACAAGATGAAAAACTAAATGGATGTATCAAGAAAATAAACCTAATAATATAAAAAATATGTAAATTTTGCTAAGGGACCTGGTACTATTAAGAAACAGTCCATCCTTTCAGAATAGGACCAATATCCAAAAATATTTTGAAGAAAGCACCATAGTGAACTTGATGGGGAAGACTACTCCATTAAGAAAAGACTATATGAGCTTGCAACAATGCAACTGGTCAAGAATCTAATACTGAACCCGATAGCAATAACCAATCTTATCCAACTAAAACTAATAGCCATTTTCAAATTTGTTTCCATTAGATTGTTAAGGGGCAAGGATAAAATTAGGTTTAACTTCTTGAAAGATATTGTTACAGCATTCAACTTTAAATAAGGTTTTTAGCCTATTTAAACTCAAGGCTTTAGTTTAACACAAACATTACTTCTTCAGATTCGTCCTAATGAAACAACATTGTTTGCCTGTCAAGAACTAGCAATTCTAATTTCATCAAGACTAGCTTACTAGGATTAGTATGGATAAATATTGACTAGTTTTTCATGTGCTTTGATAACTTCAGAACTCAAATAAAGCATAAGACTGAAACTTTGAATTTCCTCCAAACACAGCTCCAATGAACAGACATATCACAAATTTTAAAATTAATTTTGTACTTAACTATACAAATCAGAGTCCTTTAATAGAAGTTTGACTTCAGCGAAGCTAGAACAGCCATTTAAACTTTTAACGAGGTAGTTAGTAGCAAGAGGTGGGTTGAGGGTAGGCCTCACCCACTCATCAGGTAGAATAATCATAACTTTGACCTCAACCCGGGAGTTGCAGGGTGGTCGAGTTGGACAGTGTAACTGATGGATTCGGGTTTATATAGTTAGGAAAAATAAAAGTTACTTTTTTATTTGCTCCTACTTGAATACAAACCATTATCCTTTTATAAGAAACGCATTCTTAGGAAGGAGAAGTCCCTAAAATTAAACTGGCTGGTTTAATAACCTGGGGAATGCCAATTCCCTTAGATCCAGTGAAGGAGCAAACATGACTCTCGTTAACCTCTTAACTACCTAAGCCTGAAGATATGCAGGTGTTAGGCAAAGTCCCCACCAGGAGATTGGGAAGTAGTTGTGGAAGAACTTACAAGTGAAAGGGCATGTCGTCTGAATGTATGGCCATTATGTGAAATGGGTGACATACATTACTTCCAAATGGGAGAGACAACTCAATAAAAAAAACTAGTCTGCAAAGAAAAGTTACTTGATTGTGAAGCTTGCTTCCATTTAGCATCAGGCAAAGCACTTAACAGAAACCACTGATGTATCCTAAGGAGGGTAAGAGAAAAAGAGATGAAAAGTCAGACATTCTTACCTTTACTTCTAGTCTTATGTCACAATTGCTGTCTTGGGCAAAAAGCTTCATTCTATGAGGAGGAGGAGTTTGCAACACAACTTGTTGATTAGCTACTGCAGGACAAAGGATAAGGTTATCCTGGGACCTATGGGTAAGTCCCATAGGTAGTAGCAAGTAAAGATGTCTGTATCTGGTCTAAAACCAAATTAGGATGTTTAAAATGCTAATAGTGTTGCTTGGACTTCCAGTAAGTTGATATGCAGATGTTTATTTCCGTGGACTACATCCCCAAGGTGATCTGGATCCCAGGGTAGGGCCTACCCTTCATTAGATGAGTCTGTGAAGAGCAAGAGTGCTGGAGATGGGATTCGTCTGCAGAGAATCTCGCCAATCAAACATCAATTCTTATTGTCTAATGTTTCCTTTTCCACTGAAACTAGAAGGTAGGGGCATTGCTAGTTGCTGACCAGTGGAACTTCCAACAACCCTGAAGAGATTTATGGTGTAAGAGTCCATGTAGAATGAGCCTCATATAATGTTGCCACCATCGAGTTGGAAGTTCTTGGTCTTGCAGGAGTAGCTGCAATAATTCCTCAAGTTTGCCGATACGAATATTGTGTTATTAGCATATTCCAGTCCTCTATCTTCTGTGGTGATGAGACTGGACGTAGTGATTGAACATGATTCTCAGATTGGTGCAAAAGGAAAGCCAATGGTCTCTTTCTTGGAGTGCAGAGAAATCCCAAGTCAATTCTTTTACTTGAAGGCAGTAGAAGAAGTGAGTGCAAATGCTTGGGAATGATTGACATTCTGAAGCACTGGGCTGTGAACTGGTAACTAATGTTCTGATGACAGGCAGGAAGTACTTCTTGTTGGACTGAAGGATGGGTATCTAGATTTAAATATCCTTCAGGTTCACTGAGCCCGATAAGTCTTCCTCCTGATAAAAGACCACACAGTACTTACTGTCATGTTAAATGAAGGCAAGGAATGGGGAAAAGGTTGGTTTTTAGGACTTAGTCTACTTATCCACAGGAATTGAGTGCATTCTTCTCTCTCCATAGCTTTTTGGAACTCAAATGGCCTACTGGTAAACTGACTGAACCCTTAGGAAGGTCCCTGCTTTATGCCTGAGAAGACTAAGTGTGAATATTTCTGCATTTTTGGGAATGTCCCATTCAAAGTCAAGGAGAAAAATATGACTGTGCACAACCACTAGTCAAAATCAAGAATCTGTTTAGGCTGGTGTTGGAAGCAACTTCAATGGTAGCAGACTCAAGCCAGAGTATAATGTGCCCTCATGCCTGAGACTTTCATCAGGTCCCTGTTGTTAGCACTGAAATTGCTGAACCAATGGAAGGTGGAGAAAGTTCTCCCACTTCCTCTGTTACACTGAACCTACACTGCCAAGAGAGGGCAGGGCAGGATCTATTCGATCTGCTGGAGCTTAGAGGATTTCTTGGGTTGGAGAAATAGGATCTGATCCTCACACTAATTTGTGAGAAAGAACAAAGAACAGCAATATATGAGCTGGTCAGACCTATGAGGGACCCTAAACTGCTGATCAATGGGAGTAGTCACTTCCCCAATAGGCATCAAGGTTTCCTATGGAGGTCAATGCACTCATTAGTGTAATGACCTAGGTGTTCATAGGCTAAATCTTGCAGATCTCTGCCTCTGTAGATAACAGACTAGAGTTGGGTGCCTTAGGGTTAATGATTCTCTTGACTTCTTCAAAGAATCTTTCATCCTTCTAGGAGATTCGTCAATTGGTCCGAGAATGGAATGAGAAAATCTTCTGTAGAGGAAGAAAGTCTCAAGGAATGTTGGCTGTCTCTTACGAAGACTAAACTACTGGTGGTTGTCATGCTCTCTGAAGATAAGGGAGTATGTGTCTTAGCCTTTGGAAAGCAAACAAGAGTGTGTGGCACCTCATGGTGCTTAGCAGTATAACATGACAATCATGTAAGCACAATGTCTTGGACCTGTTTCTGAGCGTGGGATGATCTAGGCTGCGGAATATTCTTGGCATGTTGTAAGATCTCAAAGCTGGGAGTGCAGTGAAAGAATCAGTAACAGGTGAAAGATGTACTGTACCAGTTCTCTGGTGACTTGAAAGTACCTATTACCAAATGAACAAGCGTTAAGTTCTGATCATGGTTCCCGATCATGAGGTTCCTGATTGCATGAATCCTGATTTTATGGTTACCAATAGTATGCTTCCCATTCGTGGTGTGTAGCTGATCCCGTGGGAAACACTGATTGTGGAGAATAAGTGCAAAAGACCTGCCTTGCAGAGAAAAAGTACAATTGGCACATTCCTGTTAAGATGAAACACGAAAGGAAAGACCACAAGGAAACCTCTGTGGTTGTGAAGAGAAAAACTCAAACCCTGTACAAGTGAAGAGAAAAATCATAGGCTCCTCTACCACCAGTATCATAGCTTGTAAGAGTATGAACTTCGTAGATGACAGAAGTTTTCCGACCCAAATTCACTGAGGAACAGGCGTAAAGGGTCTAATCATGAGGTGTCAGACTGCATGTGTGTGACAGGCACATAAAAGACCAATCGTGTAGTGAATGGTCAAACTGAGACTGAAGCTTATGCGCATGGAGGACTGTCTAATGCAGAGCTTTCTCAACAAGAGAATTCTTCCACTAATGTCATCCCAAGCTTGTTACTCATCCATTGTATGCTCCATCCTTCTGCTATGGTTTTATATCTAGAACTCTTTCAGTTAGGAAGACAATGAGGACAAAGTTTATTATTATTATTATCATTATTGTTATTACTAGCCAAGCTACAACCCTAGTTGGAGAAGCAAGATGCTATAAGCCCAAGGGGTCCAATAGGGAAAAATAGCCCAATGAGGAAAGGAAATAAGGAAATAAATAAATGATGAGAATAAATTAACAATAAATCATTCTAAAAACAGTAACACCGTCAAAACAGATATGCCCTATATAAACTATTAACAACGTCAAAAACAGATATGTCATAAACTATAAAAAGACTCACGTCAGCCTGGTCAACATGAAAACATTTGCTCCTACTTTGAATTTTTGAAGTTCTACTGATTCAACTACCCGATTTGGAAGATCATTCCACAACTTGGTAACAGCTGGAATAAAACTTCTAGAATACTGTGTAATATTGAGCCTCATGATGGAGAAGGCCTGGCTATTAGAATTAACTGCCTGCCTAGTATTACGAACAGGATAGAATTGTCCAGGGAGATCTGAATATAAAGGATGGTTAGAGTTATGAAAAATCTTATGCAACATGCATAATGAACTAATTGAATGACGGTGCCAAAGATTAATATCTAGATCAGGAATAAGAAATTTAATAGACCGTAAGTTTCTGTCCAACAAATTAAGATGAGAATCAGCAGCTGAACACCAGACAGGAGAACAATACTCAAAACAAGGTAGAATGAAAGAATTAAAACACTTCTTCAGAATAGATTGATCACCGAAGATCTTGTAAGACTTTCTCAATAAGCCAATTTTTTGTGCAATTGAAGAAGACACAGACCTAATGTGTTTCTCAAAAGTAAATTTGCTGTCAAGAATCACACCTAAAATTTTAAGTCATACAAATTTAAAGAAACATTATCAATACTGCGATCCGGATGTTCAGGAGCCACCGTCCTTGACCTACTTACAATCATACTTTGAGTTTTATTAGGATTCAACTTCATACCCCATAATATGATATTTTAATTATAAAATAAATTTTTGAATATACTTACCCGGTGAATATATAATAGCTGCAACTCTGCGGCTCGACAGACACATACATAAAAAACTCGCGAGCGATCGCTATGCAGGTTGCGGGTGTGCCCACCAGCGCCAACTGTCGGCCAGATACCACTCTCGGATGTAAACAAAACCTTCAATTTCTTCTCATCCCACTGCGTCTCTATTGGGGAGGAAGGGAGGGTCGTTTAATTTATATATTCACCGGGTAAGTATATTCAAAAATTTATTTTATAATTAAAATATCATTTTTAAATATTTAACTTAGCCGGTGAATATATAATAGCTGATTCACACCCAAGGAGGTGGGTAGAGACCAGAGTTAAATATGTTTACATCGTATAAGCTAAGAGTTTTTTCATTTTGACAGTTATCAATATAACAAAACCAAAATAAATAGGTACCTGGTAAGGAAGTCGACTTAGACGATTACTCTGCCTTGTAAGTCTGTCTTCCTTACGGAGCCCAGCGATCCTCTTAGGATGCTGACAGACTCCCAGGAGCTGAAGTATCAAGGGCTGCAACCCATACAACAGGACCTCATCAAACCCCTAATCTGGGCGCTCTCAAGAAATGACTTTGACCACCCGCCAAATCAACCAGGATGCGAAAGGCTTCTTAGCCTTCCGAACAACCCATAAAAACAACATTAAAAACATTTCAAGAGACAGATTAAAAGGATATGGAATTAGGGAATTGTAGTGGTTGAGCCCTCACCCACTACTGCACTCGCTGCTACGAATGGTCCCAGTGTGTAGCAGTTCTCGTAAAGAGTCTGGACATCTTTCAAGTAAAATGACGCGAACACTGACTTGCTTCTCCAATAGGTTGCGTCCATGATACTTTGCAGAGATCTATTTTGCTTAAAGGCCACGGTAGTTGCTACAGCTCTAACCTCGTGCGTCTTAACCTTAAGCAAAGATCGGTCTTCCTCACTCAAGTGTGAATGAGCTTCTCGTATTAACAATCTGATAAAATATGACACAGCATTCTTTGACATAGGCAAGGATGGTTTCTTAACCGAACACCATAACGCTTCAGATTGGCCTCGTAAAGGTTTAGTACGAGTTAAGTAGAACTTAAGAGCTCTAACAGGGCATAAAACTCTTTCTAGTTCATTGCCTACGATCTCCGATAAGCTAGGAATATCGAAAGATTTAGGCCAAGGACGAGAAGGTAGCTCATTCTTGGCTAGGAAACCAAGCTGCAGAGAACAAGTAGCTTTTTCTGACGAAAACCCGATGTTCTTGCTGAAGGCATGAAGCTCACTGACTCTTTTAGCCGAGGCCAAGCATACCAGGAAAAGAGTCTTAAGAGTGAGATCTTTCAGGGAGGCTGAATGTAAAGGCTCAAACCTGTCTGACATGAGGAATCTTAGGACCACGTCTAAATTCCACCCAGGTGTAGCCAAACGACGTTCCTTAGAGGTCTCAAAAGACTTAAGGAGGTCTTGCAGATCTTTATTGTTGGAAAGATCTAAGCCTCTATGCCGGAAGACCGAGGCCAACATGCTTCTGTAGCCCTTGATCGTAGGAGCTGAAAGGGAGCGAACTTTTCTCAGGTATAAGAGAAAATCAGCTATTTGGGCTACAGAGGTACTGGACGAGGATACGGAAACTGACTTGCACCAGTCTCGGAAGACTTCCCACTTCGATTGGTAAACTCTAATGGTAGACGCTCTCCTCGCTCTAGTAATCGCACTGGCTGCCTCCTTCGAAAAGCCTCTAGCTCTCGAGAGTCTTTCGATAGTCTGAAGGCAGTCAGACGAAGAGCGTGGAGGCTTTGGTGTACCTTCTTTACGTGTGGCTGACGTAAAAGGTCTACTCTTAGAGGAAGACTTCTGGGAACGTCTACCAGCCATCGAAGTACCTCGGTGAACCATTCTCTCGCGGGCCAGAGGGGAGCAACTAACGTCAACCTTGTCCCTTCGTGAGAGGCGAATTTCTGCAGTACCTTGTTGACAATCTTGAATGGTGGGAATGCGTAAAGATCTAGGTGTGACCAATCTAGGAGGAAGGCATCTATATGTATTGCTGCTGGGTCTGGGACTGGAGAGCAATAGATTGGAAGCCTCTTGGTCAGCGAGGTTGCAAAGAGATCTATGGTGGGTTGACCCCAAGCCGCCCAAAGTCTCTTGCACACATCCTTGTGGAGGGTCCATTCGGTTGGAATTACTTGACCTTTCCGACTGAGACAATCTGCTAGGACGTTCAAGTCGCCCTGGATGAACCTCGTTACTAGGGAGATGCCTCGATCTTTTGACCAGATGAGCAGGTCCCTTGCGATCTCGTACAGAGTCAATGAGTGGGTACCTCCCTGTTTGGAAATGTACGCCAAGGCCGTGGTGTTGTCCGAGTTGACCTCCACCACCTTGCCTCGAAGGAGATTCTCGAAGCTTATCAAGGCCAGATGAACCGCCAAAAGCTCCTTGCTGTTGATATGCATGCTCCTCTGACTCGAGTTCCACAGACCTGAGCATTCCCGACCGTCCAGCGTCGCGCCCCAGCCCAAGTCCGATGCGTCCGAGAAGAGAACGTGGTTGGGTTTCTGAACTGCTAGGGGAAGACCCTCTCGTAGACTGATATTGTCTTTCCACCAAGTCAGACAAGTCTTTATCTTTTCGGAAATCGGGATCGAGACCGCCTCTAGCGTCTTGTCCTTTTTCCAGTGAAAAGCCAGATGGAATTGTAGAGGTCGGAGGAGTAGCCTTCCTAGCGAGACAAATTGCTCCAGGGATGACAGCGTTCCTACCAGACTCATCCAAAGCCTGACTGAGCAGCGTTCTTTCTTCAACATCTTCTGGATGACGAGCAGGGCTTGATCTATTCTGGGGGCCGACGGAAAAGCCCGAAAAACTTGACTGTGAATCTCCATCCCTAAATACAGAATAGTTTGGGATGGGACCAGCTGTGACTTTTCCAAGTTGACTAGGAGTCCCAATTCCTTGGTCAGATCTAGAGTCCAATTGAGATCCTTCAGACAGCGATGACTGGAAGAGGCTCTGAGAAGCCAGTCGTCCAAATAAAGGGAGGCTCAGATGTCCGATAAATGGAGGAATTTTGCCACATTCCTCATAAGCCTCGTAAACACGAGAGGAGCTGTGCTTAGGCCAAAGCACAGGGCCCGAAACTGGTACACCACATCGTCGAAGACGAATCTCAGAAAAGGTTGGGAGTCTGAGTGAATGGGGATGTGGAAGTAAGCGTCCCTTAGGTCTAGAGAGACCATCCAGTCTCCCTTTCTGACCGCTGCTAGGACTGACTTTGTGGTCTCCATGGTAAACTTCGTCTTTGTGACAAAGACATTCAGAGCACTGACGTCTAGCACCGGTCTCCAACCTCCTGTCTTCTTTGATACTAGGAAGAGACGGTTGTAAAACCCCGGTGATTGAAGGTCCGAGACTTTGACCACCGCTCCCTTCTCTAGCAAAAGAGACACTTCCAGTTTCAGGGCTTGTCTCTTTTCTTCCTCTCGGTACCTGGGAGAGAGATCGATGGGGGACGTCGCTAGAGGAGATCTGCGTACAAAAGGGATTTTGTACCCCTCTCTGAGCAACCTCACAGATTGTTGATCTGCGCCTCTCTTCTCCCAGGCTTGCCAGAAGTTCTTGAGTCTGGCACCTACTGCTGTCTGAAGTTGCGGGCAGTCAGACTCTGCCCTTAGAGGACTTGGATCCTTTCCTCTTTCCTCTCTTCCCTTCGGCACGAGCACCTCCCCTGCTGGAGGCTCTGCCACGAAAGGGCGGGATAAACCTGGACGCTGGAGTGTCTATCCTAGGTCTAGCAGACAAGGCAGGCAAAGGGGGAGCTTTGCGAGCCGAGGACACAACTAAATCGTGGGTGTCCTTCTGCACTAAAGACAAGGCAATTTCCTTAACTAAGACTTCAGGAAACAAGCACTTAGACAAGGGCGCAAAGAGTAGCTCAGATCTTTGGCATGGCGTCACTCCTGCTGACAGAAAAGAGCACAGAGACTCTCGTTTCTTAAGGACTCCGGACGTGAATGAAGCGGCAAGCTCGTTGGACCCATCGCGGACGGCCTTGTCCATGCAGGACATAATGAGTAAGGAAACATCCCTATCGGCAGATGAGATTTACCTACTCAGGGCTCCCAAACACCAGTCCAGGAAGTTAAAGACTTCAAACGCCCTAAATATGCCTTTAAGAAGGTGGTCCAGGTCCGAGGGTGACCAACTAATCTTCGAGCGTCTCATGGCAAGGCGACGGGGAGAGTCTGCAAGACTTGAGAAGTCGCCCTGGGCAGAGGCAGGAACTCCCAAGCCGAGAACTTCTCCCGTGGCATACCAGACGCTCGATCTAGACGAGAGTTTAGATGGGGGGAAGGCAAATGCCGTCTTCCCTAAACTCCTCTTGGTCTCTAACCAATCGCCTAACAGCCGTAAAGCTCTCTTGGATGAGCGAGAGAGAACGAGTTTCGTAAAGGCAGGCATGGTAGCAGGAACGCCTAAAACAAACTCGGACGGCGGCGAACGAGGAGCCACAGAAATAAAGTGATCAGGGAACAGCTCTTTAAAAACAACCATGACTTTTCTAAAGTCCAAAGATGGTTGAACTGCTTTAGGCTCATCTAACTCTGAAGGCTGATCCTCAGGCTGTGGTTCAGCAACGTCCTCATCTGACAGTTCCTCATCTGATAACTGATGAGAAAACGGCAAAGGAGTAGGCAACGTTTGACTCGCAGAGTCCGGTCGCACTGGTGCATACGTGACGGAGCCGGACGCAGCGTCCTGAAACTGCTGAACAGTCTGGGAACTGTCAACAACAACAGGTGCGCGAGGACGCACAGCGTCCACCCGAGACTGTTTAGACCGTCTGGGTTGTGCAGTCAACACCATACCGGGTTGCGGAGGTTGACGCACCGCGTCAAAACAAGTCAACTCTGATGGTTGGTGAACGTCCTGAACGTCACCAATCGCATCAGTGCGTTGTCTAACGTCAACGTGCGGCTGGAAATCCACACTGGATCGCATCGGTGGAGGTACAACCCCAACTGGTTGACGCGAGAAAGCTACATCCACGTCAACAGGACGCACAACAGAACGCTTGGATGGCTGATGGCCAGTAGGTTCAACGGAAACCTTCTCAGCGTTGAAGTCCTCCATCAAGGACGCAAGCTTGGACTGCATGTCTTGCAGTAACACCCATTTAGGGTCTACGGAAGCAGGTGCGGTAACAGACGGGGTTAGCGAATGAGACGGCACAACTTTGCCTCTCTTAGGCGGCGAGCAGTCATCAGATGACGGCAACGGGTCCGAACTGTCCCAGTGGCTACATCCGGGACGTTGGACTTGTCCTGAAGGGATCAAATTGCGTTTTAAAGGTCTAGAGACCTTGGTCCAAGGTTTCTTACGTGAAACACCTTCGGACGACGAGGTAAAAAAGGGCTCTCTCGTCTTATGGTAGGGGCGATCTTGACGAGATACGCCTGATACCAAAGAGGGAACGTCTGTTCGCTGATCAAGGCCTCTCGAACCCATAAGTCGTACGACATTGCTTCTCCCCTGGGCTTGGGAGCTTGCAAGAGGTCCCGGACTAGGTGAACGACAGGCACGAACAGACGAACCCTCGGTCGCAACACTGTTCACAACACTTTGCGTAACACTAGGCACTTTCGCACTTTCCGCCGTGGCACTTTGGCACTTGAGTTCCTTCACGTCCGCCATGAGTTGATTCCGGTCACTTGCTAAAGCCTCAACTCTCTCCCCCAAGGCATGAATAGCACGCATCATGTCTTGCATAGACGGTTCCTGAGTGCTAGGAGGGGGGTTAGGAACAACCACTACAGGGGAAGGATTAGGTTCAGGGGCATGTGGAGAGGAAAAATCTACCGACCTAGAAGAACTTCTCCTTACCCTATCTCTCTCTAGTCTGCGTGTATATTTATCAAATTCGATCCAATCGAATTCCGAAAGGCCCACGCATTCCTCACACCGATCTCCCAATTGACAGGTTTTACCCCGACAATTGGAACAAACAGTGTGAGGGTCGAGAGAAGCCTTTGGAAGACGCCTATTACAGTCCCTAGCATTACACTTTCGAAACTTGGGAACTTGAGAAGGGTCAGCCATTTTGAATTAGTCAAGGGAAAATTCCAAAAAATGATCTAAGTCATCAACAATTAATCCGATTCAAAAAAAGAGTTCAAGGGTTTATTTGAAGAAAAACACCTGTACTGCGAAAGCTCAAACCAAATTAAAGTACTTCACCAAATATGATGGGAAAAACTCCAGGTTCTACAGCGAGTAAAAGTACGTCTTGTCGACACGTCGACAGAGAAGAAATTGAAGGTTTTGTTTACATCCGAGAGTGGTATCTGGCCGACAGTTGGCGCTGGTGGGCACACCCGCAACCTGTATAGCGATCGCTCGCGAGTTTTTTATGTATGTGTCTGTCGAGCCGCAGAGTTGCAGCTATTATAAATTCACCGGCTAAGTTAAATATTTAAAATTGCACCATGCACTAATTTGAGCTAAATCTCTATTAAGGGATTCACCAACCCCAGATCTACATTCAGGGGATGGAATTGATGCAAAGAGAGTAGCATCATCTGCATATGCAACAAGCTTGTTTACTAGGCCAAACCACATGTCATGTGTATATAGTATGAAAAGTAATGGGCCAAGAACACTACCTAGTGGAACACCGGATATCACATTCCTATACTCACTATGGTGCCCATCAACAACTCTTCGAGATCTATTACTTAAAAAATCAATAATAATGCTAAGAAACGACCCACCCACTCCCAACTGTTTCAGTTTGAAAACAAGGGCCTCATGATTAACACGGTCAAAGGCAGCACTAAAATCAAGGCCAATCATACGAACTTCCTGACCACAATCAAGGGATTTCTGTACAGCATTGGAGATTGTAAGAAGGGCATCACATGCTCCAAAGCCTTTACGAAAACCAAATTGCAAACTAGGGAATAGATGATTACCTTCAACAAACCTATCAAGACGTTTTGCCAGAAGACATTAAAAAACTTTAGATAAAATGGGAGTTATGGAAATTGGGCGGTAATCAGTGGGACTTGAGCTACCACAAACACATTTACATAGAGGAGTAACATTACCAATTCTCCAACAGGTGCTAAAAGCTCCACTTCTTGCTTTGGTAACTTTGGAGCTAAAAAATATGCTGTCTTTATAAAAACAAAGGAAAAATGCCATTTGGGTCTACACCTCCATAAGCATCAAGGTTTATTAACAGAGCTTTAATCTCACGAGATCGAAAAGCTAAACTAGTTAGTTTAGCCTCAGGAAAACAGGAAGGAGGAAGTTCAAGTTCTTCATTACTCTGTTTACTGTCAAAAACACCAGCCAACAGGGTTGCCTTTTCCTTTGGACAGTGAGTGACAGAGCCATCTGGTTTAAGTAAAGGAGGAACTGTTGCATCTACACCAAAGAGTGCAGATTTAAGGGTAGACCACCATTTATGTTCCTGAGTTGTACCAGAAAGGGTTTCTTTTATGGTTAAATTGTACTCCTTTTCAGTTGAGGCATAAACACTCTGAGCAAAAGCTCGAAGCTGAGTATAGTTGTTCCAGGTCAAATCTGATCTGTTACCCTTCCAAAGATGATAGGCCTCCTGATACGATTGTGGATGCTTGGTCTTGCACAAGATTGAGCCTTGATAGAAGACAAGTGAACACTGTACTGTGTACCAAAACTTAATCTTGGGGAAGGAAACATTCCCACTACATAACCTCCTGTATGAGGAAAAGATGTAGTAGGACTGTTTTCTCAAGTACAGCAGATAATATACATTTCCAGTATATAGTGGAGCAGTTTCCAGCGTTGTTGACACTGAAGCATCCTGGGAACGTCCCAGGGTAAGAGATGGATACAGCCAGCTGCCGTCTTGACCAGAAATGCTTGCACTTGGTCTAGCATGAGACCTAGAATCGGTTGTCCTTTGCTTTGGTGACTACTACCGCCTTCTCTTTGGGGTGACAAGCATCTCTTTGGAAAGCTCAACAACAAGCAAGGAAGAAGATATAAGGATGGGGGAGGTGATAAGGGAAGGCGAGCATGTCTACACTTAACATGCTTTCCCAACACCATCAAGGATAGTGGAGAATGGTGGCACCCTTCACCCTTAATGCCAGTGAGCGTACTCAGTGCAGTGATAACTCTCAGAAAAAGGTAAAAAAAAAAAAAAGAAATAGGGATTTTAAGTTTATCATAAAGTTGTGTTAATATTTTCTGCCCTTTGTTATTGTGTTCTGTATAGTTAAGTGTTAATGTTTTCTGCCATATACTAGTGTGTTCGTAAAGTTAAGTGTTAATGTTTTCTGCATTACTGCATTAATGTATTGTCTGTTCTAATTGCACATTTCATTTACAGGTTATTAACAGTCAGGTTATGTACTGAATGATCCAAATGGTTGTATTTCATTGTGTATAGTACAGGTTAGCCTTATTATAAAATTTATTGTGGTGTTTTGTAGGGCTTGGAACTAATTAGGTGATTTCATATAAAAGGTGACTCATAATGCGAAAAAATCACGTTAAGAAAGCCACTCCGGAACCAATTAATTTTGAATTGTGAGGCATTACTTTACTAGAAGGTACAGGAAGGAGGGATAGTTTGGCATGAACCTGTCTTGCAATGAGACGACTCATAGGTAGCAGTTGCAGCGAGTGCTGATACTATTTACCAATGAGGGATAGTTCTTGGCATACACCGAGAAAAGAAAGAGAGAGAGAGAGAGAGAGAGAGAGAGAGAGAGAGAGAGAGAGAGAGAGAGAGAGAGAGAGAGAGAGAGAGAGAGAGAGAGAGAGAGTGAGTCAGTAGATTGTCCAGGAGAGGAAGAAAGGGGAGCCCTTCATTCCTACTGACAATCCAGTGCTATTTCTTGTAATAAACAGAGCACTGGAGCACCTGTACCTCGCAATCAAAGAGAAAATGTACATGAATCGTCTCAGTATGACACTCATTATTGTCTTTGAAGTTACAGCAAAGGCTCTAACAAAGATGAGTCAAGGGAGAGGGCAGCAATTGAAGTCCTCCTAAGAAGTCGTGCATTAATACCCACGAATATGACTATCTGCTAGTATATTATTCAACCAAAGTAAAAGTGAAAGAATAAAACTGCCAGATTAAGCGGCAGCAGAGCAGTGTGTGTGCGATGCAATGTGGCCAAAGTCAATGTAAAGGTTATTCTACCTGGAAAATGAGAGTGGTTTACTCTCCACCCAACAGCTACTTTTAGTTATCTCGTTACAATTCTAAACAGCCATTCCGGTTTAGTTGAAGTCATATTGTTATCAAAAGACAATGATTTGTATTCCTGTATAAAAAAAATAGTCATCAAGAAGATGGCTAACTGACTGGGGACTTGATACGCGTTGTGGTTTCTGAATTTGAAAGCTAGCAGACCTCCTAATGAAAGCAATATAAATATGTCCTTTTCTTCTATTCCTAATAAAATACTATTCTCCATAAATACTAACTCATTGGTGAGCAAGATTTGATGATGAGGCTGTAAGACTAAGCACTGCAAAACACTGATAAAGGTAACTGAAATTGATTAACATTTAACGATATAGTATACAAAATTGGTCTTTATAAAGACCATGAGTTTGGAATTGTTTCTATCGTTAAAGTTAGTAAACTACCAGGATATACTCTGTAGTATTCCTTTTGTAGTACACCATAAAATAGTCATTTAGCCAACATGAGGGTAATTAATGTCTCGCTGAAAATATGCGTATAAACACTCAAAACTGGAAACTTCTTCGATGATAGAATTCAATAACCCCAATTTTTGTCCTTGAAGCCACAGATCCTATGTACCACTTGCATTGCAGGAAGATTTTTCTTGAAATGAGGAGAGCTGAAGGTACAGCAGCAATAACTTTATGGCTGTTCATTTATCCAAATCAAGTACATAACACTTGTTTCTGAAAAAAATTTAAGTGTGTTACTCAAAATAATTATGGCAGATAAATTATTCTTTATAGATACCAAAATATATAAGAATACTAAAAATAATTGAAGAAATACTAAAATGATTCACTTATTAGATTAAAGACACTTCTGAAAAGAAAAGTTCCAAATACTGTATTCTTAAGTAGACCATTCAATTCTAATTTCTAAATATGTATATTTTAGTTGCTCTGTAATGTAATTTCCGTGATAAATCATAGACATTTAAAACTTTGAATAAATTTTCTAAACCATCACAATATGAAATACTATAACAGTTAACCTAGTATATGATTTAATTTATTCTTCAGAACTAACTCTTGAGCTTGGTAAGACTAAATTCTGCATCGCCCTCAATGAAACAGGAAATATTACATAAAATCATTAACCAAAAAAAAAGGTGATCATGTGTTTTCATATTCAAACTTTGGATTTAGTGACACCTGAACTTCTCAAGATCAACATATTTTATTACCCGAGCAACCAACTTACTTTAAGCCTTACAATCAATTGAAGACAAAATCCCATAATAGATAGTGGGGAACCTAAGTTTCAAATCTGCATACAGAATATACTTAACTTATGAAAATAGCAAAAGATATATTATTATGAAAAGTAATCAAGAAGTGCTTGATCCTTTTCTTAAAATCAATTTCATAACATAAATGCTCTTGTAACATTTAAAACTACACCAAACCTAAAAGCTTTAATATCCACATTTCACTTTGAAATAAAAATGTACTACTCTCTTTTGGTAAACAATCTCCCCAGTTATGAAATGTAACGAAATGTGTCAAAATACGAAAAGCTTTATCCTAATTTACAAACCTCACGACTACTGCACTTTAAAGGAAAGAGAAACTTGTAACCTTTTAGAACAATAGTTTAACTGAAAGATGAAATACCTTCAAAATATTATTCAACATGTCATAATCGTACAGATGGCTAAATTACTGAAGCTCAAATACTACGTATTTTATGTCTACAGGTATTCCCATTCTGTTCCCTGGCGCAATGGTATAAGTTGATATATTCAGAATTCCTTAAAAAAATTGAAGTCAACTTTTCAATCCTCCTTAACCTATGTTTTACAATCTCGATAAAATCAGTTTTCAAAAATTAATAGGCAATTCCATATTTAATACTTTAGTCAAATCTATAGAAATTATTCTCTATCTCTCTTAGTTAATTTTAATTCCAAATGAATTTGACTATAAAACCAGAATTCCTATTTGCATTTCAAAATAAGTTTTATATTTGATAATTAAAACAAAGATTAAGCTATTTGAGAAAACCTTGTATGAATCAGTTTAATATAACAGCTAAATCTTTATTAAATGCAATAAAAAAATGATAGTTCCCATCAGGAGAAGAATCTTTGAAGCAAGGGTAAATTATCATAACTTTCTAATAAAAATAATCTTCATGAATATAAAGGGTGTTCTTTTGAAAACTTATTTCTAACAATTTAGTACAGTATTTAATTTCCTTTCACCAACTGATGTAGTATATGGAGTTAATTATTTCCCCTTCAATACCAGAGATCATTAGAAATCACATTTGATATCGATAGGTCCCATCAATTGGAATTACAGATACCAGTCTTGTTAGGGGCTTTCTTTTCAATATGTCATATTATATTATAAATTCAAGCCTTAATATAACTAAATTAAATCATTTCATATTTCATTTAACTCCTTTTCAACAGCATATTTTAGTTTAGTTATTAAAAACCTTTAATATTCCATTGGTTATTATTTTCTGAAAAATAAACACTGCATGATTAGTTAGAAAAATGTTTTCAAGTTGAAGGCAACGAAAATTTTATTAATATAAATTTTAAAAGTAATTTTTATTTCTTTTCTAGCCAAACATAACAGAGTCCTTTAAAATAAGGAATGGTTTCAAAGGAGCTAGAAGGGCCATTGAATTTGTTATCGAGGTAGTTAACTACAGGTAGTATGTGTAGGTGTGTAGCTCTGACCACCCTTCTGTTGAGGACTCTTAATTTCTATCTTTTGGATCAAGACTGAGAGTGCTGGTTATGGTGGGAAGTTTAATTAAAAAAATATGAAAAATTCGGAGATAATTTGTATTTTTCCTAACCATACAAACCTTAGCTATTTACATAGGGTATTGCTTTCGGCGTAGCTGAAATGGCGAGCCATTAGATTTTAAACGAGGGTTAACTACCCCTGCGCTAGTTAGCAGGGGTAGGGGAGGGGTAGCTAGCTACCCCTCCCCCCTCACACACTGGTGAACTGATTCACTTCGCTTAGAGGTAGGACTTGACTTGGGGGACAGGGCTGGCAGGCAAATATGTGTAAATAGCTAAGGTTTGTATGGTTAGGAAAAATACAAATTACAGTATCTCCGAATTTGTCATTTGTTCCGTAACCGAAATACAAACCACGCTATTTACATAGGGTGACTTACCCCTTAGGAAGGGTGGAAAGTCCCCAGCCATACTGGCTTTGGCTTTACCCGGGGACTCAGAATCCGAGTGAGCAGCACTTCGAGAAAAAGTCCCTGCACCTCGCAAGTTCCTTGCTCCGCAAGGAGTGTGCTACTTACATAAGCTTGTGTGTGGAGGGAAGAAGCGTGACTTGTCCTAGGCAGTCGACCTGAAGACCTTTAGATGGAATTCTGGACTAGGACTTTCCCAATACCACCTCGTCAGGGTATGGGGGACGCGACAGTATCATTTTAATACTAGGAACACAAGGAAGCATGGTTTACCTGCAGAGGTTTGAGGTCAGCTATGCAGAGAACCTAGGATGCTGCTTTCCCCAAGAGAGGGGAGGATGAAGAAAGAAGTAAGGGCCAGACATACCTCTTTCAATCATGCAGTCTGACAATGGGTAACAATGCCCCCAGCCTTCTGCTACCTGTCCATTAAGGAGCCTGAGGTTAGACCAGCTGTTGTGTAGCCACCACAGGCCGATAGAAAAACGTATCGAGGCTCCTGTGGGTCACGTCTTGCAGGTAGTGAGCTGTGAAGGTCGTCCGACGCTTCCAGACTCCAGTTTGTAGCACCTGCATCACAGAGTAGTCTTCTTAGAGACGTTGCAATGCCTCTGACATCGTGTGCTCTAAGGCTACATAATGGAGGAGGGTCTGGCTTCAGGGCGAGATGGATGGTCCTAGAATCCAGGCTGCAAAGGTATTCCTGGTGACCCTCCTCTTCGTCCTTCCTGTGCTCCCAAACAGGGCTGCACGTGAGGACGAACTGCAGCTGTTCTTTAAGATAACACCTCCGACTCCTTGCTGGGCATAGTAGGAGAAGGCCTGGGTCATCTGTTACAGAACGGAGACTCGAAATCCTGAAGGAGTCGAACCGAAGGTTTGGGACTCCAAGATCTTGAGTCTAGAAACCGACTCAGAGACAAACCCGAACGTTACCTCTCCCTATCCTCTTGAATGGGCGAAGTCGTACGAGAGACCATGAAGTACGCTGATACGCTTGGCCGAAGCCAGAGCGAGCCAGAGCACCGTCTTCTAAGTCAGGTGCCTGTCAGATGACTAGCGTACTGGTTCACAGGGAGAAGCCTTAAGATCCCTAAGAACCAGAGCCATGTACCATGGAGGAGGTCTCACTTCCGACTGGGTGCAGGTAAGTTCGTAGCTTCGTATGAGCGAAGAAAGATCCAGCGAGGAGGAATTGTCTAACCTTAGAGCCTGAAGGCCAGGCTTGAGGCTGAGCGATAGGCTTTACCGCCGAGCAAAAGGCGCAATTCCTCCCGCAGATGGACAATAACTCCGCTAACGCTGGAATAGTGGCATCGAGGGGAGAGATACCTCTCCCACGACACCAACCACAGAAGACTCTACACCTCGCCTGGTGGACCCCTGCGGATGACTTCGCAGGTGTCAAGACATCCGCTCCACAACCTGTCGCGGAACGCCTCTCTCAGTGAGGAGATGCTGGATGGACTCCAGGCATGGAGCCGAAGCGGAGCTACGGCTTGTGGTAGATGTAGTGGTGTGGTTGCTATAGCTCTTGTCGTGGGGAAAACTCTCTCGGGAGTTCCATCAAGGGATGCAGAAGGTTCGAAAACCACTCTGCCTGATGCCGTAGCGGAGCTATCAGAGTCACCGACATGTTGACCGAAAGTCTGGTCTTGTTGAGCCCCCTTTCCCCACAGACCCAACGGTGGCAAGGTGTAGATGTTGATGTTGTCCCACCGATGTGGGAAGACATCTCGGCAGCGTGCCTTGGGGTCCGGGGCTGGGGAGAAGTACAGCGACAGCTTGAAATTCAAGGTCGTCGCGAACAGGACCACAAGGTCCGAGCTTGCTGGCTACTGGGGGTTCCAAAGACCACTCGGTACTCTCTACCTGCGATGCCCTGTTCCGACTGTTGGAGAGCACATCCCTTGTCCGGAATGAAGCGAGCCGATAGAGGTATTGAGCGGACTTCGGCTCATCTCAGTATCTCTACTGTAGGATGGGGGACTGTTATGAAAAAGTACCTCCCCGCTTGATGAAAAGCAACTACCGTGGTGTTGTCGCTCACGGAGTGACTCGCCGGGGCCTATTGGGACTGTTGACGGCCAGAATATGGCCTTCATCCCTAGCCAATTGATGTGGAGGTACCGTTCTAGCTCTGGCCATAGGCTTGAGATCCTTTGGTTCAGAACGTGCCCCCCGCCCTTTTTTGACGCGTCCGAGGACAGCATCAAATGCTGAGGAGGGACGAGAAGATCCACTCTCTAGCAAAAGCTTCGTAGGTCAACCACCACTGCAGGATCCCTCGTTCGGCAGGTCTCATAGGACCAGAATGTCTGGGGAATCGTGGTCTTGATTCCACCGGGACTTGAGTTGCCAAAGCAGGAGACTCATTCCGAGGCGAGTGTTAGGGACTAGAGGGGTCAAGGAGGAAGGTGACCTAGGAGGCGTAACCAGAAAAGGGCTGGAGAGACTCCTCGCCTGAGGAAAGGTTCTCCTACTCTCCTCCGCCTTGCTATCCTGTCATCTGAAGGGAAGGCTTAACAGAGATTGGAGACTAAAATTAAGCCTAGATATACCAGTTGTTGCGATGGAAACAGAGAAAACTTCTCGAGATTTACCATGATCCTTAGATCTTGGCAAAGTCCCAGAGGCTTGTCTCGGCGTCGAAGAAGGGTCGATACCGAAACCGCCAGGGTAACCAGTCAACCAGAAAGCGAAGGAGGCGGATGCCGCTCCTGTGTGGACATGAGGGTTCGGGATGAACTTCCTGGTGAATGCCTGCGGAGCTGAGGAAAGATCGAAGCACCGCACCTTGAACTGGTATATCTGTTGCCTAGGCTGAATTCCAAATACTTCCTGTAAAGATGGATGGACTGGGATCTGGAAGTACCTGTCTCTCGGATCCAGTATGCACGTGAAGTCTTGTGGTTTCCCTACACGTCTGATCGAAACTGTTGTATCATACTGACCGAAGTTTGTACAACAAACTTGTTCAGGGCTAAGAGGACGATGACGGGTCGCCAGCCTTCAGGCGCTTCTTACAAGAAAGAGTCGTTTGAAGAACCTTGGGGGGAGCCGCCGACAACCTTGGAAAGCATCCTTCTAGAGCATGGTACCAAGAGCAAAACCACCGGAGGACCAGGAACATATTATAATTATTAAAAGTAAGAGAAGTTTCCCCCGAAAGGGAAAGAAACTCAAACCTGGGCAGGTAACCTCCCTCGGAAGGGAAGGTACCCACCCAAGGAGGCGAACCTCCTGAGAGTTCTAACATGAACTGAAGAGCTGTCGGGTGCCTCGGGAGAACTACCAGGAGAAGGAGACACGCCCCTGACGAAGTCCTATAAAGGAGGCCACAACAGCCGACTCCCCGAGTCCCAACAAGGCAGCTCTGCTTCGTTGTCACTAGGCAAACGGAAAACAGATCGTTAACTGTGAAAATAAAAAGTACAGTAATTAGTTAACATTCATTCCCCCGGGAAGACTCCGAAGAGGATACCCGAGGGAAAAGAACACAAGAATTATATAACAGGCAAGAGCCCCAACCCCACCTACACTCACGGGAAGGGGGAAGGGCGAGAACTGTAACCAAAACTGAATTATAACAGTTATAAAAATGCAATTCATAAAGGAATGTTCACTAAAAGTAAGAACAAAACACCCCGAAGGGAAACGTTCTAAAAAGCTGAAAAGTTAACAAATACAATTAGCTTTAGTAATAAAAAAAAAATAATTGAGATAAAAAGTACTGCGTAGCAACTCCACCCGAAAGGAGGAGCTATCGTAGAAACGTAGTAAAAGGTGAACGACCTCCAGAGAGAGAGAGAGAGAGAGAGACCGTAGTCAAACTACACTCTCGCGATCCTACGCTGAACCCCACCTTCCCCGTAGGAAAAGAGGAGTAGCGGAGAACAGAATAATAAGTCCAGCGATGACTACTCCCCACGGCGCCCGTGGAAGGAAGCGACCGAAGGACCAAGGAAGAGATCGCGGCCCATAAAAATACATCGTAGTGGCCTGACTGCCGGCGGCCACACGGTGATATCGTACACACACACACACACAGCACGAACACTGAAAAGGAAACTTACTGATTCCTATACTCAAATATATACATAAACATAAAAATATGTTTACATATATACATGAGTAAATAAAGTAAGTAATTAAGTAAAGACAAAACAATAAATGGCTGCCATGCGAGGACGGGAACAGAGACATCCGTTCATCGTCTGAGCCATAAGCGAAGTGAATCAGTTCACCAGTGTGTGAGGGGGGAGGGGTAGCTAGCTACCCCTCCCCTACCCCTGCTAACTACCACAGGGGTAGTTAACCCTCGTTTAAAATCTAGTGGCTCGTCATTTCAGCTACTCCGAAAGCAATACCCTATGTAAATAGTGTGGTTTGTATTTCGGTTACGGAACAACTTAGATTTGTATAGCTAAGAAAAATACAAATTATTGTACTTTTAATAATTGTTATTTGTTCCTATACTAATACAAAACCTTCGTCCTTAAAGTTACGGAGACTTACTAATTGCTGGGCTAGAAGTCTTCACTGAAAGTGTCATTCAACCTGGTCTTGTAGGAATGAATTGGCCGATATGAAATGGACTATACACGATTGGTACGTGGTCAAAGGAGGAATCCCTTCCCCCGAAAGGGAGCATTGCGGAATGATGTACTTGGAGTCTGATGATCAATAGATTAGTATATATTCTGCCATCCTCCCTCTCATCAAGGGAGTATGGGCAAGATACTTCTTTGAATTCTAAAGACTGGATTTCTGAAGTGTACCTTACCTGCATGCATCCAGATCCAGCGAGTAACGGTACAACAACTTCACCCACAAGAGAGGGGAAAGAAAGATGAAGAAGAGCCAGTCACTTTACTTTCCTTACCTTCTCAGACTTAAATCTACATGTTACCATAGACAACATACTACCTATCCTGTGCAGGATCTGGGCTGGCTACAAAACTACTTGAGCACCCACCACATGACTAAGAACAAAAATGACAAGGGAGTTGCAGGTATATTCCCATAGTTAGCAAGCAATGAAGGTTGCTTGGCATTTCCAAACTTCAGCCTTCAATGCCTGAACAACTGTAAATTTCCTCTTGAAAGTTAGTGTGGAGCCTTAACCCTTGACTTTGTGAGCACTGGTACTGGCTGGTACCTTGACCCTCTCAGTTGTCGAGGGATATGCCCTACGGATTGTCTCACGAAACCAGAAAGTGACCGTGTTCCTCGATCTCTTTCTTGGTTCTGCCAGTGCAAAGGAAGAGTCACTGGCACTCAGGCTTGAGGTGTCAGGTTCTCATCAGATAGCAGAGCCCTCATTGAACGAAGAAGCATCTCCTCTTGATTAACACCCCTTACTTCACATAAGAGGCAGGAGGGGGGTCTCAAAATTGGGATCGTAACCAGCAGGATTCTGGGACAAACTCAAAAGAAACCTCATGACAACCCTCAACATGGGTGACTAAAAAAAAAAACACCATTCAATTCACCTATTCTCTTCAATGATGCTGAAGTTTAGGAAAGACAGCCTTGAGGATCAGCCTCTTTTTGATGACCTTTTCTAGGTTTCAAATACAGTACACATTAAAGCCTTGAGAACCAGGGTTATGCTCCACTACAAGGGCTGAAGCTCCTGGGTGGGGAATACTGTTCTGCACTCCTTGTTAGCATAGACAACTCCATGAGGAGGAGAGGTTTATACCCATTAGCTGAACGATTGTACTAAAGTCTGTGGTAGTCTTTAACAGCAGAGACAGAGAGGCCCTTCTCTTGATGTAGGTAGACAAAGAAATTGGCGTTATCCACTAGAGATGCTCTGACTGGAGAGGAAACCCCTCTATGATCCCAATTGCAGAAAGTGGCTTACTTTCCTTGTAGACAGCTGTAGAGGACCATTGTAGGCATCTAGACATTACCTGTGCAGGGCTTTGCAAAAAGCTTTTCACTTGGAGGAGATAGTGTACTGGTTCATCTCCAACCATGAAGTACTAGAGACTTCACAGATTGGTGGTTTCTAATGTTTGACAGAAAAATGTGAACCACTAAAGTAGTTCTCTCAGGTCACTGACTAAAATGGGTAACATATAAGATATCTGGGAGCCACCAGGGTCATCCTATGGCTTGGATCAATCCTCACTGTTGATCAGCTGAACAGAGGAAAAGTAAAGACATCCAGGTGATCACATGGGGGTTGGAAGAAACCTGCGAGAACTGACCATGGGTTTAGAATGGGAAAACAGCATATGGAAAGTTTCCTGTTTAACTGTGTGGCAAACAGATTCATCCCTAGAGATCTCCACCGACCAAGAAGTCTTTCCACTGTATAAGGATGCAGGGACCAATCTGACTTTACACTCTATCATTATCATTACTTGCTAAGCTACCACCCTAGTTGGAGAAGTAAGATGCTATAAACCCAGAGGCTCCAATAAGGAAAATAGCCCAGTGAGGATAGGAAACAAGGAAATAAGAAATAATTAACAATTAAAATAAAATATTTAAGAATAGTAACAATTAAAATAAATATTTCATATATAAACTATAAAAACTTCCAAAAAAATGAGGAAAAGAAATAAGATAAAATAGTGTGCCCGAGTGCACCCTCAAGCAAGAGAACTTTAACCTAAGACAACGGACGACCATGATACAGAGGCCATGGCAATACCCAAGAATAGAGAACAATCTTTTGATTTAGGAGTGTCCTTCTAGAAAAGCTGCTTACCATGGCTGAAGAGTTTCTTCTACCCTTACCAAGAGGAAAGTAGCCACTGAACAATTACATTGCAGTAGTTAACCTCTTGAGTGAAGAAGAATTATTTGTTAATCTCAGTGTTATTATGTGTATGAGGACAGAGGAGAATATGTAAAGAATAGGCCAGAGTATTTGGTGTATGTGTAGGCAAAGGGAAAATGAACCATAATCAGAGAGAAGGATCCTATGTAGTACTGTCTGATCAGTCAAAGGACCCAATTATTCTCTAGCGGTAGTATCTCAATGGGCGGCTGGTGCCCTGGCCAACGTACTACCTCTACTATGGGCAACTGTGTGTGTCCGCTAGTGCATACCGCTTGCCCGGAATGTACTTGGCTGACCATTGTGTATAAAATGCAACCCAGATGTAAATCTGCTTCGTCAGCTTGCAGAGGGCCACAAAGACTTGCCCTTTGCTTGTTGACATAAGCCATTTTGGTAGTGTTAACACTCAATACAGCCTAGTGCCCCCTGAGATGTTCTTGGAATGCTTGCTTGCAGGGCTAGAAAGGTTGCCTGTATTTCTACAATGTTGATGAGCAGTTGATTTTTTTCCTCTGATCACAATTCTGAGAACAGCTTCATGACCAGGAATATGAAGTTGAGAGGGATTACCATGGTGAGGGTTTCCTTTTTCATGCAGCATACACGATCAACCAGAGCTTCCTGCCCCACTGTAACAGGATGGTTGGACGATCCCTGTAGGCTGACCAGTGATCCCTCAAACCCCACTGAAATGATCCCTGAAGGGGGCCTTGCCCATGAGGAACGAATTTTTCCACTAAGGAAATGTGGCCGAAAAGACTTGGGCACTGCCAAGCTGGGAGTTTTGTCTTGAATATGCGCAGTCATACTGCTGCTTGAGCTTGCCGATACGATCGGCTAAAGAAAAGATTCTCGCTGCTTTTTATCAACAGGCCTAAGTACTTCAATTTCTGCTTGGGTATGGGATTCAACTTGTTCCAATTTACCACAATCCCAAAAATGTGACAAAATACAAGAAGTCAATATCGATCCTGTAGCAACTGATACATGCGGGTGGCCAAGATCAGCTAATCCTAAAGATACATCAAAAGACATATTACTCATGACTAAGCCCAAGCTACTACCAGAGAGAACACCAAAAGAGCAGTACACAATTTGAAGCAGAGTTTTGAACTGGTACAACATACTATAGAGGCATACTGTAGAAAAAGAAGCGGAGGTATGCTACCTTTGAGAGGACCGATGTATGAGTCCTTCAAATCTACTGACAGCATGACATCTCCTCCTCCAATGTAATTCAGGACATGACATACTGTTTCCATCCTGATCTTTGTTTGAGGAGTAAACTTGTTTAGTGGGGAGAGGTTGACAACTGTCTCCAGCCTTCAGTTGACTTCTCCATTCTCGACTGTAGAGGCCAGGAGACTCTGAAAGCATTCTTCTTCAACATCCTTTCCACCTTCGTTTGCAAGGCCAGGATTTTCAAGGAATTCAGAAGATCGAACAAAAAATGTTATTTTCATTAGTAAAATAAATTTTTGAATATACTTACCCGATGATCATGTAGCTGTCAACTCCGTTGCCCGACAGAAATCTACGGTCGGGATACGCCAGCGATCGCTATCCAGGTGGGGGTGTACACAACAGCGCCATCTGTGAGCAGGTACTCAAGTACTTCTTGTCAACAAGAACTCAATTTTCTCCTCGGTCCACTGGTTCTCTATGGGGAGGAAGGGCGGGTTCTTTAATTCATGATCATCGGGTAAGTATATTCAAAAATTTATTTTACTAATGAAAATAACATTTTTCAATATTAATCTTACCCGATGATCATGTAGCTGATTCACACCCAGGGTGGTGGGTGGAGACCAGCATACATGTTAACAAAGAAGCTAAGTATCCCGTATTTCATTTTATCAGTTATTCAAAATAACAAACATAAAATAAATAAGTACCTGGTAAGGAAGTCGACTTGAACCATTACTCTGCCTTTTTTAAATACGTCTTCCTTACTGAGCCTAGCGGTCCTCTTAGGATGCTGAACGACTCCTAGGTGCTGAAGTATAAAGGGCTGCAACCCATACTAAAGGACCTCATCACAACCTCTAACCTAGGCGCTTCTCAAGAAAGAATTTGACCACCCGCCAAATCAACCAGGATGCGGAAGGCTTCTTAGCCGACCGTACAACCCAAAGAACAACAATAAAAAGTATTCAAGAGAAAGGTTAAAAAGGTTATGGGATTATGGGAATGTAGTGGCTGAGCCCTCACCTACTACTGCACTCGCTGCTACGAATGGTCCCAGGGTGTAGCAGTTCTCGTAAAGAGACTGGACATCTTTGAGATAGAATGATGCGAACACTGACTTGCTTCTCCAATAGGTTGCATCCATAACACTCTGCAGAGAACGGTTCTGTTTGAAGGCCACTGAAGTAGCCACAGCTCTCACTTCATGTGTCCTTACCTTCAGCAAAGCAAGGTCTTCTTCCTTCAGATGAGAATGTGCTTCTCTAATCAGAAGCCTGATGTAGTAAGAAACTGTGTTCTTAGACATCGGTAGGGAAGGCTTCTTGATAGCACACCATAAAGCTTCTGATTGTCCTCGTAATGGCTTTGACCTTCTTAAATAGTACCTAAGAGCTCTAACTGGGCAAAGTACTCTCTCTAGTTCGTTCCCCACCAAGTTGGACAGGCTTGGGATCTCGAACGACTTAGGCCAAGGACGTGAAGGAAGCTCGTTTTTAGCCAAAAAACCGAGCTGCAAGGAACATGTAGCCGTTTCAGATGTGAAACCTATGTTCCTGCTGAAGGCGTGGATCTCACTTACTCTTTTAGCTGTTGCCAAGCACACGAGGAAAAGAGTTTTTAAAGTGAGGTCCTTAAAAGAGGCTGATTGGAGCGGTTCAAATCTTGATGACATTAGGAACCTTAAGACCACGTCTAGATTCCAGCCTGGAGTGGACAACCGACGTTCCTTTGAGGTCTCAAAAGACCTAAGGAGGTCCTGTAGATCTTTGTTGGTGGAAAGATCCAAGCCCCTGTGGCGGAAAACCGCTGCCAACATACTTCTGTAACCCTTGATCGTAGGAGCTGATAGGGATCTTACGTTCCTTAGATGTAACAGGAAGTCAGCAATCTGGGTTACAGTGGTACTGGTTGAGGAAACTGCATTGGCCTTGCACCAGCTTCGGAAGACTTCCCATTTAGACTGATAGACTCTGAGAGTGGATGTCCTCCTTGCTCTGGCAATCGCTCTGGCTGCCTCCTTCGAAAAGCCTCTAGCTCTTGAGAGTCTTTCGATAGTCTGAAGGCAGTCAGACGAAGAGCGTGGAGGTTTGGGTGTACCTTCTTTACGTGAGGTTGACGCAGAAGGTCCACTCTTAGAGGAAGAGTCCTGGGAACGTCGACTAGCCATTGCAGTACCTCGGTGAACCATTCTCTCGCGGGCCAGAGGGGAGCAACCAACGTCAGCCGTGTCCCTTTGTGAGAGGCGAACTTCTGAAGTACCCTGTTGACAATCTTGAACGGCGGGAACGCATACAGGTCGAGATGGGACCAATCCAGCAGAAAGGCATCCACGTGAACTGCTGCTGGGTCTGGAATCGGAGAACAATACAACGGGAGCCTCTTGGTCATTGAGGTAGCGAATAGATCTATGGTTGGCTGACCCCACAGGGCCCATAGTCTGCTGCAAACATTCTTGTGAAGGGTCCACTCTGTGGGGATGACCTGACCCTTCCGGCTGAGGCGATCTGCCATGACATTCATATCGCCCTGAATGAACCTCGTTACCAGCGTGAGCTTTCGATCTTTTGACCAAATGAGGAGGTCCCTTGCGATCTCGAACAACTTCCTCGAATGAGTCCCTCCCTGCTTGGAGATGTAAGCCAAGGCTGTGGTGTTGTCGGAGTTCACCTCCACCACCTTGTTTAGCTGGAGGGACTTGAAGTTTATCATGGCCAGATGAACCGCCAACAACTCCTTGCAATTGATGTGAAGTGTCCTTTGCTCTTGATTCCATGTGCCCGAGCATTCCTGTCCGTCCAGTGTCGCACCCCAGCCCGTGTCCGATGCGTCCGAGAAGAGACGGTGGTCGGGGGTCTGAACAGCCAATGGTAGACCTTCCTTGAGAAGAATGCTGTTCTTCCACCACGTTAGAGTAGACCTCATCTCTTCGGAAACAGGAACTGAGACCGTCTCTAGCGTCATGTCCTTTATCCAGTGAGCAGCTAGATGATACTGAAGGGGGCGGAGGTGGAGTCTCCCTAACTCGATGAACAGGGCCAGCGATGAAAGTGTCCCTGTTAGACTCATCCACTGCCTGACTGAGCATCGGTTCCTTCTCAGCATGCTCTGGATGCATTCTAGGGCTTGATTGATCCTTGGAGCCGACGGAAAAGCCCGAAAAGCTCGACTCTGAATCTCCATACCCAGGTAGACAATGGTCTGGGATGGGACGAGCTGGGACTTCTCTAAATTGACCAGGAGGCCCAGTTCCTTGGTCAGATCCATAGTCCATCTGAGATTCTCCAGACAGCGACGACTTGTGGGAGCTCTTAAAAGCCAGTCGTCTAAATAGAGGGAGGCTCTGATGTCTGCCAAGTGAAGGAATTTCGCAATATTCCTCATCAGTCTGGTAAACACAAGAGGTGCCGTGCTTAGGCCAAAGCACAGAGCTTGGAACTGGTACACAACCTTTCCAAAGACGAATCTTAGGAAAGGTTGGGAGTCTGGATGGATGGGGACGTGAAAGTACGCGTCTTTCAGATCTAACGAGACCATCCAGTCCTCCTGCCTGACCGCTGCTAGGACCGACTTCGTCGTCTCCATCGTGAACGTCTGCTTGGTGACAAAAGCATTGAGAGCACTGACGTCCAGCACCGGTCTCCAACCTCCTGTCTTCTTGGCTACCAGGAAGAGACGGTTGTAAAAGCCCGGGGATTGATGATCCCGGACTATGACCACCGCTTCCTTTTGTAGCAAGAGCGACACCTCTTGTTGCAACGCTAGCCTCTTGTCCTTCTCCTTGTAGTTGGGAGAGAGGTTGATGGGAGACGTAGCTAGAGGGGGACTGCGGCAGAACGGAATTCTGTATCCCTCCCTTAGCCACTTCACAGACTGAGCGTCTGCACCTCTGCTCTCCCAAGCTTGCCAGAAGGTCTTGAGTCTGGCTCCTACTGCTGTCTGGAGAGGAAGGCAGTCAAAACTTGCCTTTTGCGGACTTGGAACCCTTCTTGGATTTGCCACGGTGACTATCTGCACGGGTACCTCCTCTGCTGGAGGCTCTGCCACGAAAGGGCGGGATGAACCTAGAAGCAGGTGTGTCAACTGCTGCAGGGCGGAAGGGTCTAGGCACGGAAGGTAAGGTTTTAGCCTTACGTGCAGAAGAAGCCATAAGATCATGAGTATCCTTCTGGATAAGTGAGGCAGCCATCCCCTTAATCAGCTCCTCCGGAAACACACACTTGGAGAGAGGAGCAAACAACAACTCTGACTTCTGGCAAGGAGTGATACCAGCTGATAAGAAGGAGCAAAGATGTTCTCTCTTCTTAAGGACTCCTGATACATATGAAGCCGCAAGTTCACCAGACCCATCCCGAATTGCTTTGTCCATGCTAGACATGATCAGCATGGCCGAGTCCTTATCTGAAGAGGAAGTCTTCCTGCTTAAGGCTCCCAAACACCAATCGAGAAAGTTGAATATCTCGAAGGCACGAAAGACTCCCTTCAACAGATGATCTAAATCGGAAAAAGACCAGCAGATCTTCGAACGTCTCATAGCCAACCTGCGGGGAGAGTCAACCAGACTTGAGAAGTCGGCCTGGGCAGAGGCAGGAACCCCCAAGCCGGGTTCCTCTCCCGTGGCATACCAGACGCTCGACTTGGAAGCAAGCTTGGGAGGCGGAAAGACGAAAGAAGTCCTTCCCAGTTGCTTCTTGGACTGCAACCAGTCCCCCATAACCCTCAAAGCTCTCTTAGATGATCTGGCGAGAACAAGCTTGGTGAAGGCAGGCGCAGCAGACTGCATGCCCAGAGCAAACTCGGAGGGAGGAGAACGAGGGGTTGCAGACACAAACTGCTCAGGATACAAGTCCCTGAACAAGGCAAGGACTTTACGAAAGTCTAAGGAGGGAGCAGTAGACTTGGGCCCTTCAAAATCAGAGTGAGGCTCATCCAGATGTGCAGCTTCATCATCCGAAACATCAACATCCGAAAGCTGAGTTGTAAGTGGCAAAGGCAGAGCAGAAAGCTGAACGGCTGAATCCGGCAGAACGGGTGCATGCGTACCTGCGGATCCAACATCATGCCGCTGCTGGTCGGTCTGCGAGCTGGCAACAACAAAAGCAGAGGGCTGGCGTGTGGGAGGGTCTGCGGTGGGATGAGGAGCATGCGGTATGGTATGCAGAGCATGCTGTAAGGTATGCGGCTCATGCTGCATGGTATGCGGAGCATGCTGTAAGGTCTGCAGAGCATGCTGCATGGGCTGAGGAGAATGCCGCATAGTGCTGGAACCCGGCAACTCCTGATGCGGCAGCTCACGCATGTTAGCAGATGGTGCAGCAAGAACATGCGTCTGGCAGGGAGGACTGCGCATCGGTGGTGGAGCTCTCACAGGTGGAGTGTGGGAGCAGGCAGCCGCAGTATCTGCTGAGCGCACAACCTCGGCGGGTTGTAGGTTAACAGGAGCCTTCTCAGCATGATACTCCTGCATGAATGCAGCAAGCTGAGACTGCATAGTCTGCAGCATGGACCACTTAGGGTCTACTGTGGTTGGAGCAACAACAGACGGAGCAGTAGCCTGTTGAGGGACCACTCTACCTCTCTTGGGAGGTGTGCAGTCATCAGATGACTGCGGCGAGTCCGAACTGACCCAGTGGCTACACCTGGGCCGTTGGACTCGCTCGGAAGGGACCTTACGTTTGAGCGGTCGTGAGACCTTGGTCCACCGTTTCCTCCTGGAAACCTCTTCCACAGACGAGGAATGTAAGGGCTCATTCGTCTGTATGTGGATGGGACGATCCTTAACAGATACGTCCGCAACCACTGAGAATACATCCGTGCGCCTATCAAGGCCTGCCGAACCCTTTGGTCCTTCGACATTGCTTCTCCCCTGGGCTTGGGAGCTTGCAAGAGGTCCCGGACTGGGAGGACGACTGGCACGCACAGATGTACCCTCATGCGCAACACTGACACCGACACTTTGCACATCACTAGCACTAACACTTCCCACTGCACTTTTCGCTTTCAGCTCTCTGACATCTGCCAAGAGCTGATTACGGTCATTAGCCAATGACTCCACTTTATCACCGAGAGCCTGAATGGCACGCAACATATCCGCCATACCAGGCTGAGCACTCGTAGCAGGTACGGGAGTCACCACCACAGGGGAAGGAAAAGGTTGAGGGGCATGGGGAGAGGAAAAATCCACAGAGCGAGAAGAACTCCTCCTATTTCTCTCCTTCTCTAACCTATGTGCATATCTAAGGAATTCGTTAAAATCGAATTCCGAAAGCCCAGCACATTCCCCACATCGATCTTCCAAATGACAGGATTTACCCCTACAATTGGAACATACGGTGTGAGGATCTATAGAGGCCTTCGGAAGACGCCTAGTACAAGTCCTAACACTACATTGCCTGTACTTAGGTACTTGAGACTGGTCAGACATCTTGAATTTTAGAAGTAGTCAAGGGGGATTCCAAAATCTAGCAAAGTTCGTTACCAATTAATCTAAATTAATTCCAAAAGCTTGCTAAGCTAATGAGAAAGCTTCCTGAATAGCGAAGGCTATAACTTTAGAGCAAATACATCACCAAATCGTGAACAATAACTCCAAAATCAACAGCGTATCCAAGTAGGTCTTGCCGGCGGCACGACAGAGGAAAAATTGAGTTCTTGTTGACAAGAAGTACTTGAGTACCTGCTCACAGATGGCGCTGTTGTGTACACCCCCACCTGGATAGCGATCGCTGGCGTATCCCGACCGTAGATTTCTGTCGGGCAACGGAGTTGACAGCTACATGATCATCGGGTAAGATTAATATTGAAAACACTATTGTTATAAGAGATAGGAGGGCTAATGGTCCAGAAAAAGCAGTAAGCAACTGTCCTGAAGGACACTTGCTACCCACTGCTCAGCCCCTTATCTCTATCAGATTGCCCAAGGATAGACAAGTTCCCCTACTCATGACTGTACAGTAGGAGGGGGAAATGCTGGCATCAGTGTTTCCCTTTCCCTCTTAATAAAGTATTACTGCCACCCCTCAAAAAAAAAAAATGACCAAACCCACAGGTTTAGCTGCATATACCTTCAAAGGCTCAGAGGCACACAGGACATTAATCCACTATGCACCAGCATCGATAATGCAGCGGCTATTTAATGCACTGCCAGCTCATCTAAGAAACATATCAGAAGTGAGCGTAGATATGTTTAAGAATAAGCTCGATAAAAACCCAAGATGCATTCCAGACCATCCAAGAATGGAAGATGCAAAATACACCGGAAGACGCTTAAGCAACTCTCTGGTGGATATATGAGGAGCTTCACACTGAGGGACCTGGGGGAACCCAAACATAGAATAAGGCAATAAGGTAAGGAAAGGCCCCTTGAAGGACTCAGCAGAAGTGGGAGTTTTGCTGTACAGTGAACCCTCGCTACTTCGCGGTTCGACCATCGCGGATTCACCACTTCGCGGATTTTTTCCATAACCCATATATATACAGTAATATATATATATATATATATGTATGCATGTATTTATGTATATATGTAGGTATGTATGTGTATACATATAAATATGTATATGTGTATACATATAAATATATATATATATATATACACACACACACACACACATATAAATATATATATATATATATATATATATATATATATATATATATATATATATATATATATATATATATATATATATATATATATATCTAAAGTAGGAAGATGTGATGTAGTTCTAAGGGAAAAGTATTGGAAATATGTCTGGGTAATAAGCAAAGCTCTACCTCCAGTTTGTTTCTTCATTATGATCAGAGATAAATGTAAACAAAACATTGGTTGCCATTTTTTATCGTGCTTTTTAGCGTGTTTAGGAAATACATGATATAAAATCACCTTTAATATTTGTGCCTGTTTTAGTTTAGGGTACTGTAGTACATGCATTAAGTGTTCTGTACATTAAAGGGTAGTTTGTTAACAGAACTACGTACAAGGGAAGGTTTTAAAAGTCTGAATATACATGTTGAATAAATAGGTAAATATGGTGTCACTACTTCGCGGATTTTCACCTATCGCGGCCGCGACTGGAACCTATCTACCGCGATAAACGAGGGTTCACTGTACAGTTCTCCATTTTACTGCTCCCCGTATGGGACTCCTCAGAAGGAAAGACTTTGCCACCCGCACCGAAGTGTTCCAGTGTGTCACAGCTATGTCTGAACCAATCTGTTTTGGGGATCTAGACACTAAAGCCTCCCTCTTCTTCAAATCCCAACTGAACCACTGGTTCACTGACTGGTATCCAAGTTGACTCGCTGGTTCCCTGACTGGTGTGCAAGGAGTATTGGAAGGCCACTTGTCATATGCAATGCTCCAAAGCAACTCCTTTGTAAAACTGCCTTCCAACCAGACAACATCAAACTCTTTGTACTTCTCTAAAATCTCCGTGATTGATGACACCCATTGACTTTGCGAAATACATCACTGCACCGGACCACTGGTCAAGCAATTAGACAGCATCAAGGGAGGCTCTGCAGACAATGCCCTACTCAGAAGCCGAGAAGGATGAACCTTCTGAGATGAGTCTGTTCAAGGAGAGTCTACCAGTTAGAGTGCACACTGATAGGTTAACATGACCACTCGAGAATGCAGCTTTATTTTGCACATAGAACCATTTCTGCCTCATGAGTGCGGGGGAGGGTTGGTAACAGATAGGAGGCTATAGAGTTCTTAGATCCTCACATCTGACTGTCAACTTGATCCATGGCCAAACTAGGCAGATCTGAATAGGACAGCTTCAGAGATGGCGTAGACATCTACGGGGTACCGAAGAGCCGATCAATGACCAAAGTTCTTCCTGAAGGAGAAGCGAAGATCACCTTACCCAGTCCATTGCACTCACAAATGAATGTAAAAACATTCATAAAGGAATAATTCAACTCTGGGTTATCTGTATCAAAAGGTAATGGGCAATGGCATCTTAGGGGCATACAAATCCTGAGTACCCTTGTACCCAACAAGGGTAGAGGGAGGGTGCAGCAGGCTGCTCTGGAAACTCACTCCCCACTTCGAATACGAGCTCTCTGACCAAAGAACAAACCTAGCAATGAAATTGAGGACTGATGACAGACCAAGATGACCAATAACAATGACAGAAGGAGTAACCAGTACTCTTCCTTCTGCTGATAGGGGCGGGAAGGCAAATAGGCACGAAGTGCTGGTCTCTCTACTGATGGCCCATGGCTGTTGGATACGTGCAAGAGCCCAGTGACATCCTCGAGTGATACTAACTTCTCAACTAGGGTTACTAAAGCACTGCTATCAGAGAAGGGAGCAGCTGTCCACTGACCAACACTTCCAACAAATGACTGATAAAAGGTGCACTGGGGCATACTCCTTTGCCTCGCATGTCTATGTGGGTAGCTAGAGAGACCAGCTAGGAGTGTGGAATGGATTCACGACACAAGGTCACGTGCCTGCCCTAGGGCCATGACATGGGGGCTATGGTCTCAGCCCCTGGGGGAGTTGCACTAAGTCGTGAAATGGGGTCACGGCTCCTACCCCGTGCACCGGTCCTGTTAAGACAAATTACAGGGCCATTGTTCTGGCCCAAGAACCACTTTGTTGTTGTCCACACCATCCCAGAAAGATAAATGGTGTGGTAAGGAGCCCTCCCCTTATGGATATGACTGGCTCTCCTGGATATCTTGGACTACAACTACTACTTCTTTAAAAGCATCAAAATGAGAATCAGAAATTGAAGAGGAGATTCCTCAATGCAATGCTTGCCTACAAGTCACAATCTACATTCCATAGTAAAGGGGACAATTGTAACAATTATGTCCTTAAGTAGTGATTGGAAATATTGCTGGTTCATCAAAATCAAATAAGAGGCTAACATATACTTTTAATCAAGCTTTGTACCATTATTATACATGAAGCCAATATCATCACCAAAATAAAGGTGTATATGAAAATTATTATAAAGGCATGGACTGGCCAAACAGTATGAGCTTACTCATAGCTGAAGGTAAAAGTGAAGGGTCTTTGACAGGTGGGTGGGTGTGGCTACTCCCCCATGCACACCACCAGATATTAACTATCTTGTTAACAAATTCAACAGTTGCACCAGCTCAGATAAAAGCATTCACTATTTCAAAGGACACTATGTTTGTATACACAAAGGAACAAGCTTAATTCTCTACCAGTTTCCTCTACTGTAAATAATCTTCAGAATCTCAATTGGCAGTTCACAATGCCGTATGTAGACATTAATTTCACATTTAAGGCACACCACCTTCAGATTAGTAAAAATAAAAAACATAGGTGTCACTGATAATGGTTGGCCAATCATACTTAACTTTAAGTAGAGAACCAGAAGGATGTTGGCATCACATATTGGGTCAACATATCTCGAGCAACTAAACTTCTTTTGCATCTACAGCAGTAATTCCAATGTATTTCTTCTTGTGATGTCACTTATATGAATACCATACCATGCAGACATCCAGCCTATTTAAGGAAAAGAGGAATAAAATTGAATGTGCATGCAAGCACCAAATTTACTTTTATCTTGAAATATGAAACTGAGGATATACTGTTTATTTTAAAATATATACATTATCCTTTTAAAGTAGCAATTTAATATACTCAAAAGCCTATCTTATGACAAATCTAGATTTCAGAAATGACGAATTTGGAGATAATTTATATTTTTCCTAGCTATACAAACCTGAGTCCTTTACATATAAGAGATAACGGCAAAGCTGTTATTCACAGCACTTAATTTTTATAACAAGGCATAAACAGGAGGCCAGTTGCTACTAACGGAGTGGAGAAGTCTAGGACCCCCATGCTTGCTCACTGTGTAGTCACTTTAATTGCAGCCAAAACATTTTAAGGGGCTGGTGATAGCGGAAAAGTATGAATAAAAGAATCAGGTTTGTATAGTTAGGAACAATACGAATTACCTCCAAATTCGTCATTTGTCCTGGTACAAATACAAACCCTCATCCTTTACATAGACATTTCCGTAGGTGGAAGGAAGTTCCTGTTCCAACTGGCTGGAAAACTAATCCCGGGATTCCTAAACTCTGACCTTGTAGGTAGTGAGAGTTCAGGCTCCTTACACCTCGTGCACCAGTGGTGCGACTATACCATTGGGTCCACGGCCTGTGCAATAAAAGACGTTGAGCAGAAAGCCTGTGTCGTAATGTTGAAGCACATTTATAAAAATGGGTTTGCCTGAATCCAACCAAGAAGCATATGTATACTAATGTGTCAGCTTAGTTTACACAATGGGGCATATGTATAGTAATAGGTTTGCCTGCTTACTACACACTCCGCCGCATAGGAAATGACTCTTCTACATCATATTATGTTGAACAGCTGCAGGCTGAGTGGGGCTTATCTGCAGGTAAATCAGTTCAAGCTGAATGGGTTTTTGATGTGCCCAAAGATAGGGGAATATTGAAAGGAAAAGGAAAGGCCAGTCATTCTCCACTTCCATCCCAGCCTAACCATGTAACCTCCGTCTCGATCTGAGGCTAATGTTCCTGTGAGGGGAGCTCATGCAGCTGCCATCTGGTGTGCAGCTGCTACAGGCCCAAAAGTAAAGGTATTTAGGGACCTGTGGTTTTATTCACACAGGTAATGGCCAGTAAACATTATCTTACATTTCCATACACCTGTCTGTAGTACCTGTGTCACTCAGAGATTCTTCATAAATGCCTGGGTTGTACTAACCTCCCTGACATAGAGTGCTTCAGCTTGAGCTCTTCCTGGGGAGGAAGGTGAGGGGGGGGGGGGCAAAAGGGTATGGTAAATGACTTCCCTTAACCATTAAGAGATTGTATGTCTGGTCACCACCACCTTTACTCTCCCTGTGCTGACAAAAAGGGTGTTGCAAGTCTGGTCAAATTGCATCTGTACACTAAGGTAGTGCCTCAATGCCTTCACAGTCCCCAAAAGCAACTGATCAGGATTGTTGGTTATCTCTCTAAGACTTGTGATCTGAAATGACGAAACCCTGGAATCAGGAACTGATGAATTCTGTATTTTAGCAATAAACTCAGGGACGAAGGAGAACAAGACCTGCCTCCATACCCAAGTATAAGAGATGTCACATGTTACAGGAAAAACCCTGTTGCTCACGAATTTGCTTAGTAGAGGACAGGGCAAGAAAGAGGATAGTTTTGAAGATGAGGTTCCTATCTAAATAAAGCCTCAACAGTTCATAAAGTGCCCTCTTCAGAGAACGTAGTACAGTACTTTGACAACGTTCCTGGGTGGTGGTCCCACTTCTACCGAGGGATAAGTCTGTTAAAAACTCCATATGAGCATGGAAAGCTCTACCAAAAACACCAACTTCTTTCAGCCTAAAGACTTGGCTCAAGCCTAAGTGACAGCCTTTCACCGCTGATACCGAGAAGTTTTCCATTTTGGAGATAAAGTAAAAGTTCAAAAATTAATGAGATAGAGGTTCCAGAGAAAATACTCTTCCACAACACCAACAACAGAAGATGGCCCACTTTGCTTGATACACAGAGGTTGAAGACTTTTGGATGTATACAGACATCTCTCACGCAACTTACAGCAAAAAGATTTTCTCCAAGAAGAGAATCTGGATAACCTCCACGCGTGAAGCTGAAGGGATTCCACTGTGGTGTGGAAAATCTGGGTGTGTGGTTGGCACAATAAGTCAGGAATAGGAGGCAATTCCCTTGGAATCTCTATCAGCAGAAGTAGAAGGTCCAGGTACTATTCCACTTACAGCCATTTCAGGGCCACTAAAGTTATGTTGAGGACGGGAGTGGCTCAAATCTGATATGGGGCACTCTTTATTAGGTAAAAAAAGAAGAAAAGCATTATGTCGAGGCCGTCCCATGGATGCCGGAACAAATCTGGTCTAGCACCAGTGAACAGTGAATTGGGACCTTGTGCCTAAGTGAGGTCACAAGTAGGTCAATCATCAGGAACCCCATGAGGTCAGGATGTCGTTCGCTATCCGAGAAATCAAGGTCCATTTTGAGCAAACCACTTGCGCCCTCCTGCCTAATTTGTCCGTCCCGAGATTCTTTCTCCCTGGAATGAAACAGGCTGTAAGAGTGATCGAGTTGAGCCCTGCCCACTTATGGATCTTTACTGGGAGTTGGTAAAGGTGCAATGATGCCGTACCACCTTGTTTGTTCACATATATCACTACTCTCAACAAGATTGTCAGCTCCTGAGCCTCATACAGATAACCTTTCCTAAGATGGGATTGGTTTTGGTATAGAATTACTTCTCTCCCATATACATGGGAGAGATTAATCGATGACTTGAGAGACTCGGTTAAATTCGCATATTGGTTCTCTTGAGCTATCTCTTCTATCTTCTATTTGAAGAATGCTTATCAACAAGAGAGGAAGATGATACAAGAATTGGTGAGGTGGATGGGGAAGGTGAGCATGTACGGTTTGGTTCCTGCTGACTACGCTTCACAGATGTCAAGCATTTCAATACAGGTGGTGACAACTGCAACATGGGAAGATAAATGTTCCTATGACTCAGCAGGTTACGACTCGTCAAGGGGCATCACATTACGTTTCTCTTGTACAGATAGTACATTCAAAGAGGAAGATGCAGTAAGGAAAGACTTAATATTCCTACATCTGCTAATACCTCCAGAAGTCTCACAATTGATGGACCATCGTCGATCACTAAGGAATACCACAATTCTCCCAGGTCCTGGTCCTTAAAGGGCTCATCGTTAGGGTAACACTGCAATTGGTGTACCTTGAGAGAAAGGCAGTAGAGGAAAGTGATACTTCAGCCTTCATCCAAGCATACCGGTACCCCAGGGCAAGAAAGGTTCTCTCTTCTCCTTCTGAAGAACCTGAAGGCAACACAACAGGGTTTGGAATATAATCAAAGATGAGAGCTTCTTTGGCAGCAGCTTATGTATTGTTGAGCCAGATGCCGAAAAATCCTTCTTAGGCTACTGATGGTGCCGTGGCTTTGCAAACTTCACCCACTGAAGATGAAGCCCCGCCCTACACTCATCACAGAAAGATAACTATGAACAGTCATGCCCCCTACAGAAGATACAAAGTTGATTGGACTCCACCTCTGACCACCATTCTGACAGGATTTATCATAGTACACTTGCATGTCTTCCCATGGAATTACCATAAAATGCAAACACACTGGCACAGTTAAATAGTCGAGTCAAAGTTCAAGGCAGCAGAGAAGAAAGTCCCTTCTGAACTTCAGCTGAAATCAAAGCGAGGGTTGCTCCGCCTGACGATTGAGCGCATTCACCTGCTAGCAACTCCATTTACCTCGCTAAAAGTTTAAATGACAATTCTATGTCTACTGAAGTCATACTCGTATTAAAGGACAATGGTTTGCAATCATGTAAGAAGAAATAGGACACCATTTATCTAGGGTGACATTGCAAGAAATATTGAAATTTTAATCTTCAAAACCTCCAAGCATACAATATTAGTGGTGTGGTTAAGTGGTTGAAATCTAATAACTCCTAAACTTTTTATAAACTACCATTTTCTTTTATAATGAGTCAGAATCAAACTACAAATGCAGCATCTACCACAAATGAATCACATGTTGAATTTTTTTAAAAGTACACAAGGATTGAAAAGCTACATATCTAGAATGCCATATATAATTTAGTTTTTACATCGTATCTATAGATATTCAAAAATTTCTTGAAAAAAAAAATAATTCTGGAATTTCTATGATAATAAAAAATCTTGCTTCAAAATGATATTTTCATAATAAAATAAATTTTTTAACATACTTACCCGCTGGTTATATAAGAATGGCTAAAGTCCCTGGATGCCCGGCAGAAATATTAAAAATCTCGCGGCTATCCCAGATATGCCAGGTGTATACTAGCACCCTTGCGGTAGACAGGCCAAACTAATCCAACCACTTCAGATCTTCCTTGCCCCTTGGTCTCTCGAGGGGAGGAGGGTGGGATTATAACTTTTCTCTTTCACTTGTTGGCCACCACCTTTGCTTCCTTGACTCCTAATTTAGTTTAAACTCACCATAAAGTGACGAATAGTCAGTTACAACATGTAACTTCATACCTGTCTTCAATGTTCAAGTTCTTACAGTCCCTCCCTGTACAATATAACCAGCGGGTAAGTATGTTCAAAAATTTATTTTATGAAAATATCATTTTTAAACATAAAACTTACCCGCTGGTTATATAAGAATGGCTGATTGACACCCTTGGTGGTGGGTCAGAGACAGCAATGTAATTGGAAATTCACTGAAGAGTTACACATAACAAACTTAAGAGGTTCGTACCTGATAAGGAAGCAGACTGCAATGGTTCTCTGCCTCATTCTGTCTGCTATCCTTAGAAGATCCAGCTGTCCACCCAGGGGGCTGATGATCTCTAGGAGCTGTCAAACGGTGCCATAACCTATAACTTGACAGGACCTCGACTAATACCCTTGTTCCGGGCACTCTCAAGGAACAACATGACCACCTGACCAAATCAACAGATTGCGGAAGACTGACGACAAATCTCCACATACAACCATAAAAACTAAACAAGTTCCAAGAGAAAGAAAAGGGTACTAGGAATTAGGGGAGCGTAGTGGTAGATCCTTCACCTACTACCGCATTCGCCACAACGAATGGGCTCAAAGTGTAGCAGTCTTCATAAAGAGTCTAGACACGTTTCAAGTAATGGGATGCGAATATAGATTTACTTCTCCAAAAAGTTGTATCCATTATGCTTTGCAGAGAACGATTTTGTTAAAAAGCTACCGAAGTAGCTACTGCTCTTACTTTGTGTGTCTTCACCTTAAGCAGTTTAAGGTCTGCTTCACCACACTGGGAATGAGCTTCTCTAATCAAGAGCCTTAAGAAAAGGATAGAGCGTTCTTCGACATAGGCTGCGAGGGCTTCTTAACTGCACACCCGAGAGCCTTCGAGCTGCTTCTCAAACTCTTTGTTCTGTCCAAATAGACCCTTAGTGCCCTAACAGGACAGAGCACCTTTTCCACTTCATCGCCCACTACATCATAGAGATTAGCAATCTCAAAAGACTTGGCCATGGATGGGAAGGATGCTCATTCTTGGCCAGAAAACCCAGCTGCAAGGAACATATGGCTTTCCCGTCTCTGAAACCAATGTTCTTGCTCAAAGCATGGACCTCACTGACTCTTTTAGCTGTCGCTAAGCTCACCGAGAGAAGGGCCTTCAAAGTTAAATCTTTAAAAGAGGCTGAGTGTAGAGGGTCGAATCTGTCACTCATGATGAATCTAAGAACTACATCCAAATTCCAAGCAGGTGATTCCAGATTCCATCTCTTAGAAGTTTCAAACGACCTAAGAAGATCTAGTAGGTCTTTATTGTTGGAGAGATCCAAATCTCTATGCCTGAAAACAGTTGCCAGCATACTTCAGTACCCCTTAATAGTCGAGGCAGAATGAGTTATGCTTAGTTCTAAGATCTAAGAAGAAATCGGCAATCTGTATTAGAGAGGTACTGGAAGAAGAAACCGAATTAGCCCTACACCATTCTCTGAATACCTCCCACTTGGACTGATACACCCTGATGGTAGAAGTCCTCCTTGCTCTTGCAATAGCCTTGGCTGCCTCCTTCAAAAATCCTTAGATCTTGCGAGTTTTTCGATAGTCTGAAGGCAGTCAGACGTAGAGCTTGGAGGTTTAGATGGTTTCTTGCCAAGTGGGGTTGTCTGAGATGATCTGCTCTTAACGGAAGGCTTCTCGGCACGTCCACCATCCATTCCAGTACCTCTGTGAGCCAACTTCTTGACGGCCAGAAAGGAGCAACTAGGGTCATTCTGGTCTCCTTGTGAGATACGAACTTCTGCACCACCTTGTACAGGATCCTGAAGGGTGGGAACGCGTACACATCCATGTGCGACCAATCCAACAGGAACGCGTCTATGTGAGCCACCTCGAGATCCGGAATTGGGGAGCAGTACATCTCCAGCCTTTTCGTCTTTGAGGTTGCAAACAGATCTATGAGGGGATGACCTCATAACCGCCACAGCTTCTTGCAAACGTCTAGGGTAATGTCCACTCTGTGGGAAGAACTTGGTCCCTCCTGCTGAGTCTGTCTGCACTCACGTTCTTGACCCCCTGAATGAAACGTGTCAATAAAACAATCCTCTTTTCCTTCACCCATACGAGAAGAGATCTCGCCAACTCGTAAAGAGACTTCGAGTGGGTCCCCCCCCTGCTTTGCTATATATGCTAGGGTCATGGTGCTGTCCGCATTGATCTGAACCACCTTGCCTAGGACCAAATTCTTGAATCCCTTGAGGGCTAAGTGCACAGCTAAAAGCTCCTTTTGCTTGATATGAAGAATCTCTTGCTCTTTTGTCCACAGACCTGAGATTTCTCTTTTCCCTAAGGTTGCTTCACACCCCGAGTTTGAGGCGTCGGAAAACAACACGAGGTCTGGGCTCTTTTGCTCCAACGACAGGCCCTCCTTGAGTCCGTGAACGTTGTTCCACCATTGAAGATGTGTTCTGATTGTACTTGTAATGGGAATACTCTCCCTGTCGAGACTGTCTCCCTTCCTCCAATGAGCATTAAGATGAAATTGAAGGGAACGTAGGTGCAGCCTCCCCAGAGACACAAACTTTTCCAGAGATGAGAGGGTCCCCAGAAGGCTCGTCCACTCTCTCTCCGAACTGACGTCCTTCTTCATAAAGGCACAAAGCCTTAGGAGCGCTGACTGAATCCTTGCAGGAGATGGAAAAGCCTGAAAAACCTGACTCTGAATCTCCATCCCCAAATAAAGAATCTTCTGGGATGGAGTCAGCTGTGACTTCTTTGAACTCACTAGGAGTCCCAACTCTTTTGCCAAATCCAAAGTCATCTGAAGATCCTTCAAACAGCGATCGGCTGAGGGAGCTCTTATGAGCCAATCGTCCAAGTACAGGGAGGCCCTGATGCCTCTTGAGTGCAGCATGCTCGCCACATTCAGCATTATCTTCATGAATATCAGAGGGGCTGTGCAGAGACCGAAACATAAGGCTCGGAACTGGAAGACCTCCTTCCCGTACACAAACCTCAAGTAACGTCTGCAACTTGGATGTATTGGGACATGAAAATAAGAGTCCTGGAGATCCAACGATACAATCCAGTCGCCTTTCCTTACTGCTGCCAGAACGGTTTTCTGAGTTTCCAAGGTGAACTTCAAATTCTGGACGTAGTTGTTGAGGGCATTTACATCCAGAACCGGTCTCCATTCCCCTGAACTCTTGGGAACCAGGAACAAACGGTTGTAAAACCCTAGCGATTCCAAGTACCGCACCCTCTCTATTGCTCTTTTTTTCCAGCAAGAGAGACATCTAAAGCTGTATGGCCTGCCTCTTTGTTCCTTCCCTGTATTTGGGCGAGAGATCCACAGGATCTGTGGCTAAAGGAGGCTTTGACAAGAATGGGATTTTGTATCCTTCCTTTAGAACATGAACGGACCAAGGGTCCGCTCCCCTTACCTCCCAGGCTTGCCAGAAGTAATTTAGCCTGGCTCCCACTGCTGCTTGAAGTCGAGGACAGTCAGACCTTGCCTCGACTGGACTTAGCTCCTCTTTTCTTAGACTTCTCCACATCGGGATTGAAGTTACTTCTCCCGGCAGGCTTACCACGAAATTTAGCCTGGCTCCCACTGCTGCTTGAAGTCGAGGACAGTCAGACCTTGCCTCGACTGGACTTAGCTCCTCTTTTCTTAGACTTCTCCACATCGGGATTGAAGTTACTTCTCCCGGCAGGCTTACCACGAAAGGGCTGAGCAGTCTGGGAATATGACGTCCCTTCCTTCGTTCTACGGGAAGGGAAAGATGTAGGCAACACCTTCCTAGCTGTTTTGGCAACCAAATCATGAGTAGCCTTCTGAGTCAATGCTGCAGCCACTTCCCTCACTAAATCCTGCGGGAATAGAGCAGAAGACATGGGAGCAAAAAGTAACTCTGATCTCTGACATGAAGTGACTCCCACAGAAAGGAAGGAACACAAAGTTGCCCTCTTCTTCACAACTCCTACAGTGAACAGGGCAGCCAATTCATTAGAACCATCTCTAACTGCCTTGTCCATACAAGACATAAGCTGGATAAGGTTACTCATGTCAGTGCCCTTCATTTCCGTTACTTTTCTACCCAAGTCTCCCAGAAACCAGTCCAGAAAATTAAACACCTCAAAAGCCCTGAACAAACCTTTCAAGAGGTGGTCAAACTCCGACATTGACCACCACACTTTAGTCTTCCTCATGGCTAGACGACAAAAAGAGTCCACTAGGCTCGATAAGTCCCCCTGAGCAGATGCAGGAACTCCCAAACCTAAGACTTCCCCTGTCTCATACCAAACGCTCGACTTGGAAGCTAGTTTGGCTGGTGGAAAAGCGAAACATGTCTTGCTAAGAGCTTTCTTTAAATCCAACCACACTCCCATTAACTTCAATGGTCTCTTAAAGGAGCGGGAGAGAACCATTTTTGTGAAAAAGGATGTCCTTGCTGCTTTACCGAGGGTAAATTCCGAAGGAGGAGATCGAGGGGCAACAGGGGTAAAATGGTCTGGAAATAACTTTGTGAAGACCAGCATTAGTTTCTTGAGGTCCACCGAATGTTGAGGTGGGTTATCCTCTTCTCCCTCTGAAATGTCATCCAATTGTTCCTCCTGAGAGAAAACCTCATCCGGATCTTCTTCCGACAATTCAGCCACTGGAGTTGTGCCTTGATCAGAAAGGTGACGGTCCTGTGCAGGTGCGTCAGTGCTGACATGGGCGCGCTTGCGCTGTTCAATATTCCCATCCGACTGACAATCACTAGCCTTGCGTTTGCTGTCACGATCGGTTTGTGAAACAGCATCAACCTGACGCGCTGCAAAAACAGTCGACTGCCGTGTAGAGTCATGGATTGGCTGGCGTGAGGAGTCATGGATTGACTGCTGAGAACCGTTGCGGGTAGCTTGATGAATGGTGCCATGGGTAGAATCTGGCTGACGCTCCGCCGCGTCTACGCTCCGCTCACGCTGACGCTCCGCCGTGTCATGGGTTGACTGGCGTGTGTCGTCACGCTGACGCTTAGCGTCTGCCTGCCGCTGACGCTCCGCGGCGTCATGGGTCAACTGCTGTGTGTCGTCACGCTGCCGCTTAGTGTCTGCTTGCCGCTGACGCTCTGTCTCGCGCCCGCTCCCATCCTGCCGCTTAGCGGTCCGCTCCGTTACCTGGCGAGCGTCATCACTTTTGGAAGACTGACGATCGGCTGTATGCGCGATCGATAGATGTTGCGAAGCAGAGCTCTGTCGATATGCATTCACCTCAACCTGCCGTTGAACACTGTGACTAGGAGACCGCCTGTGCGATAACACGTCAGTACCAGAGACAACAGGCCGCCTGTGCGACAACGGGTCTAAAACGGAAGACTGACGCCCAGCCGCACTGTCAACAGCAGGCCGATAAGACTGCATAAGCGACGAGAGCTGCTGTTTCATGCCCAACAACATAGACCACTTTGGATCACCTTGAGGCGATATTTGCGCCGCCTCTTCCAATGCGAATTCGCCTTCCTCATCGTTACCAAACCGCTCCCCGCTTTCGGGAGACGAGCACCAGTCCGATGGAAGCGGCGGAGCATGAACCGTAACACCCGAACCAGGAATTAGCTCCGCATCTGACTGAATCAAACCTTTATCCATATTGGAACCCACGTAAGAGCGCTTCGCATGCGAACACTCGTCAAGGGACCGAAAACATTCTGGTGTACTGTATCCCAATGACTACAGCCTGGCTGTTGCGGAGAGCAATCGCGCCGCTGTTCCACTGACTGCGCTTTTCTCTTAAGCGTTGTAGAGGCTTGACACCACATCTCATCACGTGACCCTTCATCCGAAGGAGGAGATAAAGCACTAACCTCACCTTTCCTACGGTGAGGGTGAGCGACCTGTGATACGACAGCAGGAACGCTCGAGGGGACGTCTGTGCAATTGATGACGCCTCTCGTTCCCTTTCGCCGTTCGACATAACTTCTCCCCTAGGAGCTTGACAGAGGTCTTAGGCTAGGCGAACAACAGGATCGCGCAGACGCACCCTCCACAACACTGAACACATTAGTCGAACATTTTACACTTGATCAGTCGCCAGTGCGACAACTTTTAAGTAAATTAATTTCCGACATCATTTGCTTTTTGTCCGGCGCTAATGATTCAACTCTCACACCGAGAGCTTGAATAGCGGACAACATATCCTTCATCGTATGCTCTTTCGGCTCTTGATCTACCACTACGGGGGAAGGAATAGGATGAATGACATCAGATACAGGTAAATCCACAGAACGGGAAGAACTACGTCTAATCCTGTCTCTCTCTCTAATTTTTGAGTATAACGCTCATAAGCTACCCACTCACTTTCGGTTAACGAAGAACATTCTTCACACCGATCCCCAAAAGTACAAGATTTACCCATAAATTTTACACAAATTGTATGTGGATCAACAGAATCCTTAGGAAGGCGAGTATGATAACCTTTAATACACTTCCTATATACAGGCCATATTGAAAAGTTACGAGAGAGATCCAAAAAATTACAAGGGTCAAAATCAACTAAATAAACCCAAAACAATAAAGATTTCAAGAAAATATGAAAAAGAAATCACTAATGCGAAAGCCCAAAACAAAAAGACAGAGTACATCACCAAATAAACCGTCCAAATTAATGTAATTTGCGAGAGAATTTCCAACGTTCTAGCCAGTATGGCTGAAAAAAAGATCTGAAGTGGTTGGATTAGTACGACCTGTCTACCGCAAGGGCGCTAGTATACACCTGGCATATCTGCAATAGCTGCGAGATTTTTAATATTTCTGCCGGGCGTCCAGGGACTTTAGCCATTCTTATATAACCAACGGGTAAGTTTTATGTTTAAAATAGATAAATTGTCTTCCATCCTATATTCCACAAAAAGTTTGCATGATCTACACTTGACTGACAAAGTAATACTATATTTAGGTTGTAAACTGCTCGGTTTTTAGACTCAAGAAAACATTTGAGCATGGCAAATTGAATCTAACCTTTTAACTTGATGACAGGTAAGTCCATCCATTGTTGTTTCCATTTTAATATTCAATAAAATTATGAGTTTGTTCTTGCTTTTCCAATCACATTGCAGCTGTTTTGTTGTGTCCATTTGATGAACAAGAAATCTTTATGTTCTAGTATAAAGGTATTATACTGTATCTGGGTACCATTAGATTTTGCAGGTCTAGGCAGCTCTACATAACTGGAAGAAAATTATTGATTTATAACAAAAAAGCAACCCAAATTACCAGCTACACACAGATTAAATAGATCTACAGATTAGTAAATATGACAAATTTTGAAATATTTGTATTTTTTCTATGTTACAAACCTGGAGCTATTTATTGAGGATATTACTTTAGGTATAGCTGAAAGACAAGCCATAAAATTTTAGCGAGGGACAAATACCTCAACTGCTAGTTAGTGGGAGGGTGGGGGTAGCCGGCTAACCACCTCACTCACACACCTGGACTGAGCACCTACTTTGCTTGTAGGCAGGACATTCATGGGGTACAGTGCTGGCGGGCCAATTTGTATAAATATCTCAATGTTTGTATCGTTAGGAAAAATGCAAATTACTTCCAAATTTGTCATTTGTTCCGTCACTCTATACAAACCCTCACTATTTATAGGGCATGACTTACCTATTAGGAGGGAGGAAGTCCATACCAACTGGCTCTTGGCATGTTACCAGGGGTTCACTCCCTACGATATAGATCGTTAGCGGTAGGAACCCTACACCTCGCTAAAATTGTTTTGCTTTGCATGACTAGTGGCTTGCACAAGCTGTGTGTTTGTGACACTAGGAATGTGGCTTGGCCTAGTAATGGGATCTACGAGTCATAGGAATCTGACAGTACTAAGACTTTACCCAATCCCCTCTAACTAGAGGTATTGGAGACACAAAGTATTATTTCTATACTAGGTTACAAAAGGGAAATGGATCGTACCTGCAGAGAGGTGAGGTCAGCTGTTTCGAGTACCAGGGTGCTGATTTTCAAAGGAAGGGAAAGCAAGAAGTCAATCATTATAACAAATTCACCCCAGACTAACCCAGGTAACCTCGGCCCTCAACCCTCTACTACTTGTCCATCAAGGAGCTTGAGGTGTTTACACCACTTGTTGTGTAGCCACCTCAGGACTAATCGAAAACGTTTCCATGTTTCTGTGAGTTACATCTTACAGGTAGTGGGTGGTGAAGGTCGTCTGACACTTCCACACGCCCACCTGCAGTACCTACACTACAGAGCAGTTCTTTTGAACACCAGGGACATTGGAATATCCCTCACGTCATGTGCTCTGGGTTGTCGTGGTGGAGGGTCAGGATTAAGTGCAAAGTCAATGACCTTGCGAATCTATGATGAGATGGTGTTCTTCATGACCCTCCTCTTGGCCTTTCCCGTGCTGACAAAGAGTGCCAACACAAGGGGGCAGGCTGCTGCTGTTCTTTTCAAGTACCACCTCAGACTCCTCACTGGGCAAAGTATCAGTTGGTCTGTACCTTTGGTTACAGAACGAAGACTCTCGATCCTATAGGTACCGAACCTAGGATCCAATACCTACCCCTGGATTTTGAGTCTAAGCAATAAACTTAGGGTCAAAGTTGAGTACTGTACTACCTCTCTCAATCCCCATGAATGGGAGATGTATGATAGACCATGCAGTTCACTGACACTCTTGGCCGTTCCTAAAGCGAGTAGGAAGGCCTTCTTCAGAGTAAGGTGGTGATCTGTTGCCTGGCGTAATGGTTCGTAGGGAGGTCCCTTCAGAGACTGAAGGACTTGAACCACGTTCCAAGAAGGAAGTCTAACTTCCGATGGAGGACAAGTAATTTCATAACTCTGAATGAAGAGAGTGAGTTCCAATGGGGAGGAAATATCTACTCCCTTCAGTTTAAAGGCAAGATTCAAGGCTGAGCGGTACCCTTTGACTGGCGAAACTGAGAGGGGCATTTCTTCCCGAAGGTGTACAAGAAACTACGCTATTGTTGGAATAGAGGCATCGAGGGGGTGATACCCCTTCCATGACACCAGCCACGTCCCTTGCTTCTGCCAATCATGAGCGGCCTTTAAACCTTTACTCTTTCCGTGAATTAAAGACCCCCTGGTATGTTTCCAGTTTTTAAATATGCAAATGAAATGGAAGGGTGATTGGTATGGGACATAAGCCATCCCAGTAAGTAAGGATACAATGACCTAATTCAGATTAGGATGAACTCCCCAGAATGGTGCAACACTAGTTAGGCCAATGAAATTTGCATAATTGAATAGATCTTAGCAAATATACTATTTTGAATACCATATACTGTACTACTGGCAGAAACCTCTATTAACAAAGTTACAGATTAAAAAAAAAAATCTCCATTTTGATCCGTTAGCAGCACATACTGCAGAAACCGCAGAAGCCTCTGTTCACCAGTCTCTCAAATGTAAACAATGGACTTGGAGTGAAAAATATACTTCACATTTTAATTGACTGATATTATTATTCTTATTTGCTAAGCTACAACCCCCTGTTGGAAAAGCAGGATACTATAAGACCCGGGGCTCCAACAGGGAAAATACCTCAGTGAGGAAAGGAAACAAGGACAAATAAAATATTTTAAGAACAGTAAAATTAAAATAAATATTTCCTATATGACTTACACAAAACAAGAGGAAGGGAAATTAGATAGAATAGTGTGCCCGAGTGTACCCTCAAACAGAGAAAAATACCAAACTAACCACCACTCGTCCATTTATTATAGCAAATTCCAGTTTCAGTAATAATTTACGTATCATATATTAACCCATAAATGATTGAAACACCAATAAAGACTGAAAAAGGCACATTTGACATTTCACATTGGTTGCGAAGAACGGTGCCTGTACGTAGTATATTTGGAGCCTTTGTATATCAGCGGCCAGTTCCTCAAGCATTGATTGAAAATGAACATTAACTAACCTAAACTTTCCCCCAATAACCTAACCTACAAGCCGTGTCCTTACCTACTTACCTAACGGTTGGGCTAACAGCCCCCTGCGACCCCCTCTTTAACAGCCCCCTGCGACCCCCTCTTTAACAGCCCCCTGCGACCCCCTCTTTAACAGCCCCCTGCGACCCCCTCTTTACACTGCCATACTCTAAGTTAGGCATAATAATACATACTGTACAGGTAGCCGCTATCGTAAATACACCCCGTATATTTTTAAAAAGAAAATATCAATTCTTGTGCTTAACTTGTAATCATGGTTAACCAAACTACTAGGATAGACCAAAATCCCTAAAGCACGATAGTAAAAAAAAGGGTATTTTTGTAGTGAATTACATACTAACTTAACGTAGGATTGTTATATCTTTCGAGTGCAGCCTACAAAAATGGGTAAAATAAAACTAATATTTCAATACCTTGAATATTCTTCGAAACAATCATGGCTGAAATGCGCAAGTTTTAGAAATAATAATAGACACTTTAAAAACACACATATTGTACTGAAGTATATATATGCACTAAGAATAGAAATCTTATCCAACCGGTACAAAGGGGCCTAAGAATTTCCTGAACTCGAGCAATATGATAAAATTCCAGCTTCCAAAATGAATATACAAATGTTTATATATAGATCCACATAAAAATTGGGAAGATTCTTACCATAAAGGAACGAAAAATGATAAACAAGAAAAATAATCACAGGACGTCTGGCTCCCGAGGTTACGAACAGCAGCTGTCAAATAAGTGCAGTGTTGCCAGTTGAGTTAGCATAAAACTCCCCAAAACTACAGAAAAATCCTCAAAACTACTGAAAAAATTCCCCAACCTACTGAAAAAATCTCCAAATCTACTGAAAAAATATCCAAAACTACTGAAAAACTCCTCAAAACTATTGAAAAAATCTCCAAAACTACTGAAAAAAAATCCTCAAGAATACCGAAAAATCCTCAAAACTACTGAAAAAAATACCCATAACTACAAAAGAAAAAAAAAAGAAATTCCCAAAACAACCCACAAATATATTTTCTTCTGATCACGCAGCCCTAATATAGAAATTACTCACTATACTTCATATAAGTGCAAGTAAACTAATTGCGACAATATAAAGGTTTACTCATCTTTGTTTCTTCTTCATAGAAATTTGTACAGAATATCCCCATCAGACGCCTAAAATCCCCAAATCTAGGGATAAATCTCCAAATCTGGCAACACTGTTGACTAACTCAAAACATTTAACAATATTTAAAACTAACAATTGTGACGTCATCTGACATTACTCTGGTTTTTTTTTTTTTTTTTTTTTTTTAACCCGGAAAGAACTTGTTTCATGCCACGATTCAATTTCGCTACTTAATCATTAATTGGAAAAGCCTCAATAAGAAAAAGTTTTCACGAGTGTGTCGAAACTACGACAAATCAAATAACATTGAATGAATTTTTAAATGAATGATATACAAAGTTTAAACGGGCACAAAAAAGATGGACAGCTGATAAATTTATATAAAAAAAACTACGAGGAAAATACAAGAATGTTGTATAATTGAAATCAAAGCAAAATAACTTATATATGTATGTGTATTGGATGTAAAACCAGAGTTAAGCACAAAATCAATAACATTCACACATGAATCGAATACGAACCCATGGAACACCTTTCGTATTGAATAATAATAATAATAATAATAATAATAATAATAATAATAATAATAATAATAATAATAATAATAATAATAATAATAATAATAATAATTTGTATTATTATTATTATTATTATTTGCTAAGCTACAACCCTAGTTGGAAAAGCAGGATGCTGTAAGCCTAAGGGCTCCAACAGGGAAAAATAGCCCAGTGAGGAAAGGAAATAAGGAAAACACTACAAGAAGTTTAAGAACAATAATGACATTAAAATAAATCTTTCATATATAAACTACAGGCTATAATATGATGATATATTGTATTCTGTTATGGGAAATATAATTTTATATTATAACTAGGCTTAATTATTAATGAACTAATTCAACTGCAAGAAAATGCAATAGTGTCCTATAGAAATGCATTGCCTGTGTTTGCGTGACGTCAGTGAGTGGTCTGCATCTCCGCAAAATCAGTTTGCGGGCACTCTATCACCTTATAAAGAGGTGCAAAGCTTCTTAGCTTAGTCTTATTATTGTAATTAGACTTATTTTACCTGTACCGTAAATAAATTAATAATCAAATTCTCAATCTTTACTTTTATCCCATTCTACCTTGAAATCAAGATAGGATAACCACCCTGCTATCATCAGTTTTGGAAACCTATTGTGGTCAGTTTGGACTTTTTTAAAATTCTTCTTTCATGTCCATTGCCCTACTTATAAATACAAACAGATCCCTGCTAGGATTTTGCAACGTACCCATAGGTCTAGTTTCATTAACTGTCCTAAATTTATACATGATAATAAATGTCCAATAATATTTTCTTCATCTTTGGATATTTTCCCCTGAAATTTGCCTTCAAATTGAGCATATTCAATCTCGTCTTCATCACAAAGGTTTGCCTTATCCAGATCAATTTCTCTAATATAAGGCTGTGGGCGTGATTCCACCTGTTCTACTAACACATTGGTACTCGCGATGGTTATATCTTACTTCAAAATAGGCGAATAAACTTAATTTAACTTAAAGGCTGTTTTTTTCATATATCCTAGGTTAGCTAATTATCTAATTGAATCTCATATTGGATTTCCTTATTAGCTACGTTTTTCGTTTATATTTTACGTTGAGTTATTTGTTACTTCAATAATAACATGAGCTTGTGTAATTTGTAACACACACGCACACATCCTCTCTCTCTCTCTCTCTCTCTCTCTCTCTCTCTCTCTCTCTCTCTCTCTCTCTCTCTCTCTCTGGTCCAGATGATATTCATCCAAGAGAGATTATAGAACTAGAAGAGATAATCCCACACTTGTATATGTTCCGAAAGACAGCCAACGAAAGAAACGCACCACAAGGATGGAAGCTATACTCATTTTTTTTTTAATGAGACGCATTTGCACCGACTCGCAGTGGTGCCCTTTTAGCTCAGAAAAGTTTCCTGCTATCTGATTGGTTAGAATTAGCTTGTCCCACCAATCAGCAATCAGGAAACTTTTCCGAGCTAAAAGGGCACCCCTGCAAGTCGGTGCAAATCTGCCTCACTAAAAAGAATAGACTATAGTGTTGCTTTTCTGGTCTTATATAGCAATAGGAACCCTACTCTACAAGACCTTGACAATAATTTTATCATGTACAATCCAAGGCATTCAACATTTTACATCGCATATTGCTAGTTTATTGTCACTTATTGATGCGACGTTGTATCATTGAATCCGATTCATGCATGGCTCTAGACAGGAATTAAGAGACCGGCCGTTAACGTACGTATATAATTTAGAATTGCTATATTTAAAGGCCGCTCATGAATGGCACGGCCAAGGAACAGTGATATTGCTCTATCGAGCAGAACAATGCCCTAGAGACTGACCATATATACATATGATCAGCGCCCAAGGGCCCTCTCCACCCAAGCTAGGACCAAGGCCATGGCTGCTGATGACTCAGCAGATAGACCTATAGGCTCCCCCAAACACCCCAGCTTTATCTAACAAGGATGGTGAGGTTGAAGAGGCCAAAGAAACACATGTAAGACACAACTGTGTTCCTGGCTGCCGTGGACCGGCTGATAACACACGGCTTATCAGGTAACACTTCCTAAGAGAACTACGCCCATTGCACAATCAATGTCTAGGTATATTAATAGCAAGACCATTATCCGCAGTCCATTAGCCTCTTGTGGAAAAGGTTTACAACAACAACAGTCATCTGCCCGTAGTGTGTTCCCACCCTGTAATGTTTGAGCGTGGATAGGAGACTTTGAAGAGCAACAGCAGCACCACTGTTCAAAGTGGTCACAAAACTCTAAAATTGGCTTATTCTTGAAATTTTGTTCTGCAATTCATAGATTAATCTATTAAGTTTGTTCAAGTTACTAAGTTTATTTAATATTGTCAGACTTTTTCTTAGCTTCAATTTGTTTTTACATAGATGCATGTATAAAAATTTGACTGAAAGTTGCTACACCATCGATGACAGTTTTGTAACTTCTCAGGGTTCCAATTTAAAACTCAAAATTACAACATTCTAGAATTTTCACAAATTTTTTTAGAGAAAAATCTGAGTTAGTAGATTTAAAAAAAGGCTGTAGGTCAGCCTTAAAATTTAAATAATTTTCTTGCCCATAATATTTGGTTTAAATGTCTCCGAGTCGCCATTAACTTTTATTAGTTTTAATAAATCTTAGGTTTAGACAACTTGAAGTTTATAAAGCAGAAGTCTCCTTAAACAACTAAACAGAGCCACTCCTCGACTTTTATCCATTTTTAACTAGACAAAATAAATCAACTATTTCTATTGAATCAAACGCTCAAGTCAGAAGACTGACTAAATCTAACCGGGGCCCTTTGCGTCAGTGGGCGATGACTACGAACCATTCCTATAGCAGGATTTTCTAGCTTTACTGGTGTCAGCATCATTGAATAAAGGCCTATCCACACGCCCGGCCCTGATCAGGGGCCCTCCCCTTTTGCCACACTTGACGGGCTAACAGTCAAATTACCTGATGGGTCTTGCAGCGAAATCTCCATGGTGTGCCCGATGGCTTTAGCTTTGCCCCTTGTGTGGCTGTCTTATACATTTCTTACAGAGCCATTCTTTGCTCCATATTCTTTTTTCATCAGAGCAATAATGCTATACAATTTCTTAGCGGTAGGCGCCACGTTTATCGTACCGTAGTGCACACACTATTGGCAATCGTCAGACAATGCCCACCTCCGCATCGACTCACCCACGTAGACAACAGTCACATTAGAGTCCGCCAAAATTTGCCAGTTGACCCCGGAGCACGTCGATCAGGCCCGCTCGGGCGGACTGGCCTTAAAACACATTAAATCTGTTAGTGTAATTTAGAGAGGCCCCGAGATCAAATTTACTAGACCACCGGCTAACTGTTTAACTTTAAGCCGTTGTCGAGCCCCGGGATGGATGCCCAACTACCGCCCAATTTGACAGTTACAAAGTGAACATTATGCCCTCAGTGGGTGTCGAGTGGACACTTTAAATCAGGTCTTCAAGACTAGGGACATCGAAGAAGTTCATTGCAGAAAAATTTATATTTATACTAACATTTTCCCTTAAAGTTCTAATTGGAATGTCTTCATACTAGCATTTTTCAAACTTTCAGTAGTCTATACAATACAATAGACTTATTTACCTCTAGCAGGCTAGAGTTTTTAAATGCTAGGTTCAATTTTTAAAAGATTACCAAATGAAATTTTTAATTAAGAGTTTTAAGGTTTGGTTCTTGTGAAACATTGCCCGTTATGACAAGGTACTGTAATACAGATTTTCGTTGAAGAAATTAAATTCTGAATGTTGCCGTAGTTGACGAATTACCAGCAAAGTTCCCTTGACCAAAGCAATAAAAACAGTTTTCAATAAGATTGCTAAAATAACTACCAAAAACGATAATATAAACTGCTCATACAAATGTTTGAATATTAAAACATCATTACGCCTTCAATATTTACTCGGTGGAAAATCATACATTTAATGTACAAAATAGTCTGATATTCTACTAAATGCATATTTGAATTAAAAGTCATTGCAAAATTCGAGAATGCCATGATGTACTAAAATGTTTAGGTGAAAGCATATCTACAATTTAAGATTCAGCGAGTTAGACTAGTGGATGCATGTGCCAATGGTAAAGAAAATTTAAGTTACCAAATTGTGCAAAAGGTTCAAAAATACACAGAAACCTTAAAGCTTTATTTTTATAAACATATGCACGTATGTATGAACACAAGAGCTAGTTTATTAAAGTCTCTCCCAAAGTTTCTGAATAAATTTTGACAATTTTCACAACTAATTAAATGACAACTAAGCACAAGTATTAATAAAAGACTTGAGTTTCTCAAGTCTAACAAAGTTGACAGAATAAAGTTAGACAATTTTCACAACTAATTAATGACAATTAACAACAAATTATGAATACAAGAGTTAGTTTCTTCAAGTGTTTCTACCCGAATAAAGTTTTAGATAATTTTAAATAATGATAATTAAGCACAGATCAGCGCAATTCAAACTTTAGCAGTTTCACAACTAATTAATGACAAGTAAAAGACTGCCAGAGCATTTCAAACTTTCAAGGATTGCGAAGACTACTTAGTAGCTGGACTGTAGTCAGTGTGGATGGTTTACTCGAAATCTTAATACACCAGCTTGCATACAAGAAATATTACAGTACATGGAAAACCTTTAGGCCAGCTTGTCCAGCATTGAAGGGGGTAAAAGGAGCCTACTAGAATCTGCTTACATACAGAAAATATTACATCATATAAAAGACCTTTGGCCAGCGTGTCCAGCATTGAAGGGCCTTCTAGAGAGTGCATACATATACGAAATGTTACAGCATATACAGTAGAAGACCTTTGGCCAGCTTGTCCAGCATTGAAGCGCCTTCTAGACCCTGCTTACATACAGTTAATATTACAGCATATAGAAGGCCTTTGGCCAGCTTATTCAGCATTGAAGGGCCTTCTAGAACCTGCTTACATACAGGATATATAGCAGCATATAGAAGACCTTTGGCCAGCTTGTCCAGCATTGAAAGGGAGTAGAAGGGCCTTCTAGATTCTCTTGTTGATGCAGCACAAAAAACCAAACCTTTGGCCTGGCAAAAACAATTAAGTATTAAAGACAAAAACAAAAATAAGTAAATTTTAAAATACTAAATTTTATGAGAGTATCAATAAGTCAACTTTGTTGCCTAATAAATTAAGATTTCAAATTTAATTTTAAAGTTTTCAAATCGTTTTATTATTTCATAGCTAGAATATTTGTGTTCACGCCTACATCCAGCAACTTTAAATTATACAAGCCACTTATAATCTATCCAAATATGCACAAATAACAAAGTATACCAGGTTCAGTCAAGCATAGTTCGAACCATCTTCGGTTTACCGGGTTCAGTAAAGTTGTTCGAACCATTTTAGGTTTACCAGGTTCAGTCAAACATAGGTTCGAACCATCTACGGTTTACCAGTTCAGTAAAGTAAAAGTTCGAACCATTATAGGTTCACCAAGTTCAGTCAAGTTTAAGTTCGAACCATTATAGGTTCACCAAGTTCAGTCGAGTTTAAGTTCGAACCATTATAGGTTCACAAAGTTCAGTCAAGTTTAAGTTCGAACCATTATAGGTTCACCAAGTTCAGTCAAGTTTAAGTTCGAACCATTATAGGTTCACCAAGTTCAGTCAAGTTTAAGTTCGAACCATTATAGGTTCACCAAGTTCAATCAAGTTTAAGTTCGAACCATTATAGGTTCACAAAGTTCAGTCAAGTTTAAGTTCGAACCATTATAGGTTTACCAAGTTCAGCCAAGTAAAAGCTCGAACCATTTTAGGTTTACCAAATTCACGAAAATAAATGTTCGAACTACAAAATGCCATTAGACATAGAATATTAATTTATAATGAAATTATCCTAGCCTCCAAATACATAATGCAAAGAAAACATTAAGACAGCTAGCTACTTATGATAAATAATAATTCTAAATTAAATATTGCTTTACTATTCTAAAATATTTAATTTCTTCATTTTTAAAAAATTTGTCTATAAATTTGATAGAAAATAAGATCCGTTCCCTATAAAAAATTTACAAAATTTTTAAAATTTGATATTTCAGCTATAAAAATACGAGCCCTTTAAATAAGGATTTTCTTCAGCCTACGCTGGGTAGGCATTTGAAGTGGTAAATCTATAACATGCGAGTCTGGGCAAAGATTGATTGATTTATAAAGTTTTCTGGCATCCTGATATTTAAGGTTATTGGCACCAATATTGTTAGTTATAAAGAAATATTAATTCAGTTTAAGAAATGCAAAATCATCCTTATAACAGCTAGATAGCTTTGAGAAGACTGCTTCCGAAATTAATTTAAATATACCACTTATTGCAAAATATTTCCGAGAATCTTCGCAAGGATGAACCTGCCAGCCACACCTTGAGTCTCAAACAAATGAGTCCTTAAAGTTAGCACCAACCTTTGGACTCTGGAAGAGAGCTGGTTGAAAAGGAAGTCAGACTTTAAAGTTTGTTACTACTGTAGTTCCTATGTGCATGCACACCTTTTCCTATGTGCATGCACACCTTTCATTATTATTATTATTATTATTATTATTATTATTATTATTATTATTATTATTATTATTATTATTATTATTACCTGCTAAGCTACAACCCTAGTTTGAAAAGCAGGATGCTATAAGCCCAAGGGCCCCATCAGGGAAAATGACCCAGTGAGGAAAGGAAACAAAGGAAAATTAACCCTTAAAAAGGGTTAATTGAGTCAATAGCTAATTTAAGGCTTATGATGACCTGGTGGTCGTGTCCTTGCCTGGCGATTGCCAGACTGGGGTTCGGATCCTAGTCAAACTCCTCGATTCCTTTGGTAGCTGCAACCTCACCATCACTTGAGCTAAGGATGGGAGGAGAGCCTTATAGGTCTCCGCAGAGTCATAAGCAGTCATTACCTAGCCCTCCTTGGTCCCAGCTTGGGTGGAGGGCTGGATTGGGTGGATTGGGCGCTGATCATACGTAATATGGTCAGTCTATAGGGCAAAATCCTGCTTTATAGGGCAAGGTCACTCTTGCCTCTGCCATTCATGAGCGGTCTTTGATCCTTTTAATAGGGAGACTTTTGAGTGGGTTGGAAGTCTCCCTAGATCTTGAATTATTGGTTCGTGTTTGTCCTTAGAAATGTCACAATCTAACTGGCACCATTAGGTAAGCAAAGGCGATGGCTTCCTGACAAAATCCAGTCACTGGCATTTGAATATCAAAATGCTTAAATTTCAAATAAATGCCAATGAATTTCCAGTCATATGCATATAGTTTTCAACACAATTCCTTTGTACCAGAGCACTAAACCCCTTTCTCCCCAATTCAAATAGTTATTTTGAACATTCCTTTGTACCAGAGTACTAAACTACTTTCTCCATAAATCAAATAGTTATTTAGAACAAAATTCCTTTTTACCAGAGTACTGAATTACTTCTCCCTAATTCAAATAAAGTTTAGAACAAAATTCCTTTGTACCAGAGTACTAACTACTTTCTCCCTAATTAAAATAAAGCTATTTAGAAAAAAATTCCTTTGTACCAGTGTACTAAACTACTTTCTCCTTAATTCAAATAAAAGTTATTTTGAACAAAATTCCCTTATACTGAGTACTACAACCCTTTCTCCCCAATTCAGAGTTATTTTGAACAACATTCCTTGTACCAGAGTAATAAACTACATTCTCCCTATTTCAAATAAGTTTTTTCGAACAAAATTCCCTTGTACCAGAGTACTAAACTAACTTCTACCTAACTAAAAGAATAGGGAGGTACCTTACTAGACAGAATGCAACGTAGCTACAAGTTAATTCTAGACTCAAAATATAGAAGATTAATTTTGCTTTACCTCCAGCTCCAGACAGTTGATTCAGCTGTAGTAAATGAAAATCAGTTTCTTGCATGAAGGCAATAATTCACGGTTTTGAAGAGTAATTTTACGATCTACTTCAGAGCTCATGGAAAATCTTCGGCCACATTTGTCCAGCAGTGAACGGGAAGAAGAACTACCATCCTTTTGAGAAAAAAAAAAAAAAAAAAAAAAAAAAAAAAAAAAAAAAGTAATTATTACAATGGCCTTTATTAGTTTTTCTATAGTGTCCCCAACTAGTAAGTAACCTAACTAATCTCGGGAAAGTCCATAAAATCTTGGGAAAATTTAAAAAATTTTCAAAGCTATTGCTTTTCCTATGGACAGAATATCAAGAGTTCTTCACAACTACTTTCAATAACTTTTCTAAGTATGCATACCTTCAACATATATTCATAATTAACTTCCTGGTTTACCAAGTTTTAATCTATAAACTTTCTACTTATGCTACCGAATCCGTTTACAAACTAAACATTGCTTGCACAAATCGCACGGAATTTCATAATTTAATCTAGTGTTAAAAATTACCTTTAGTTAAAATTTACTTAATACCAAAAAGTTCTATGACAAAACTATCAGTATTTTCTCACCTATACAAACCAGGGTTTTTTTTTTTTTTTTTTTTTAATGCAAGCTGGATTGTTATAGGTTTAATTGTCTAAATTGGTAGTTGTAAACAGACAAGCACTGAAAAACCCCGCCCACCCACCCATCTGAAAGTCTTTACTTTGATGGCTGCTTTTCCGGTCCCATAGACTCACTGCTCAAGATGGGTGGTTGAAGAAATTAGACACCAGTCTTTAGCAACTTTAAAAAAAAAAAATTAACATTAATTATAACTTTAAAATGGTTCACAATTCCTATATCCATGCAAACATTCCAGCCTTTAAATAGGAAGAATTGTGGGTGGATCGGGAGTCCTGCTAGATCTGACCCGATTGGGTTTGAGCTTCCCTAGAAATGTCTAAATTAAGTGGTCCTTAGAAGTCTAGCAAGTTCCATTTAGAAAATAACTAGTCGTACACCGATTCAAAGGAATTTTTCCTAACAAATGGACAAATCCACATATTACTGTAAAAATTCTTTCTATAATAAGACTTTTCAAACTTAGATTTGTTTTTTTTCAGATTGCTTGGCCCGTATGTCCAGGCACGGGATCTTTCACATTTTGAGCCCGTAGAATCATACTTTGAGCCCTCATAATCATACTTTTAACTACTTAAACGCCTATCTAATGTTACTAAAATAATTTGCAGCTGTATTATAAACAAATTAATGAGGGAGGAAGTTATCGGGATAGTAAATTAATAGTAAATTAAAAAAAAAAATTACTAAGGAGACCATAAATAACTTACGGCATTCAAATATCTTAATACCACTTCACGTAAGGCTTAAATTAGTAAACGGACCATAGCCAATGCCATAACACCTACATTTCACATTTTAGTTTAAAAGCTATTCCAGAACTCAAGTTTTCATAGGCGAATTTCGAACTATCCAGATTACCTTTAATTCAGAGGTAAGAGACTTAATAGATCACCAATAATGCGGGAAAACTTAAATTACTTGTCAATATAAACAAAATCGGACTAGCCACAATAACCCTATGTAGCTATAATAACACTGTAGCTATAAGTCTTATATACATTTAATATAAATTAATTTCAGGTTTGGGTCAAGATCATTAACTTATCCTAAAATTATTGAAGTTTAATGTACCATGGTTAATACTCAAATTGAATTTAACTAGTTCGAAATTGAACCCCCTCTACATAACAGCCAAACAAGTCACCCTAAGTTAGCGGCAATGTAAAAAATTATTTATTACATGGAAATACAAGCCTTAATCGCTATGAAAAAAAATAAAGGCTTAAAACTCCCACATTGGGTATGCCAAATACACAAATCTAAATGTGGCAACGAACACCAAAATAATCATTCTGCGTAATATATCTTTATACGCAAGTGTGAATCTCAAAAACACCCAATAAACCAAAGGGATTATGACGAACTTAACGAATAAATTTTAACCACTAACTGCATTGTTCGACACTTGCAACTAAAGCGTTAAAGGTACAGAGCTAAATATCTCAAACACTCTCTCGCCTATTATACAATAAAAGAAAATCTACACCTATAACTAACATGGACAAAATCCTTTATGGATAACGTTACAGTATCCAAATCACAAACTAAGTAAGGTTTAATGGTTCAGCGATATACATATCAGGACATTTTTCCAAGTGAAAGTCGCTTTATACCACGATACTAAACTACTTACAACCTAACTTAAACCTCAAATATAATAGACCTAACTAAAATTAGTTACGTAAAACCAATAGTTACTTCCAAATTCTATACAGTCAAATGAAAGAAGTTTAACCTCCCTTAGGCGTTCCTAAGCCCATAATATACAATATATTGATATCTTATTTAACCTGAAATCTTACCACAATAATATAAAAAACATTGCCAAACCTCTTACATTATTAAATCCAACGTGATGATGCAGTCGATCAGATGAGTTCACAAAGCAAGTTCTAGGAGAGGTTTCAACACCTTAGATTCTCAGTTTAAACCAACTTCAAAGCCGTTAACCTCTCGAAATACACGATCAACATTTCACCAAAATAACTTGTCACCACACAATGCTCAGCAAATCCTCGTTCTCACACTAATCTTCAGAGAGTAACATGCCGTGATCTGATATGCTGAGTCTATTTATACAGTCCATGGATGCGTATCAAGGAATCAAAACACCACGCAGTGTGTTTGAATTTCCAAGGATAATAAAACAATGGCGTCTGACTTAGCTCTCGGAAAAGCGCCCTCTATTGGCTTGTTTATTTTCCTTTGTATATGATTTTCAAATAAAAGATTGCACACACATTTTATATATATATATATATATATATATATATATATATATATATATATATATATATATATATATATATATATACAGGTAATGAATGTCATACACCAGTGGCGAAATATGGTTAATTATTTCAACCCCAAAATTTTCGTTTGTTTTATTTTGTATTGAGCATTTTCACATACTTCTCCATAAAATTATCTTACTAAACTTGAAGAAAACGAGGGTAATGAAAAAAGATGATAAACTTGTCATATATATCGTTGGTTATCACAGAAAATAAAACTTTTAATTACATTTCTAAAGTTGATAGAAAAACTGAAATTGCAGTTTTTTTTTTTTTTTACACTAGTACACGTTGGTGTCGCACATCCTCTAGAAAGCCAATGGAACTTTTGATGCTTTTCTTAAAGGCAGGTTAGATTATACCATGCTATGCTAGGTTAGGTTGGGTTATGCTAGGTTAAGTTAGGGCAGGTTATGTTATGTTAGGCAAGGCTAGGTTAGGTCAGGTTAGGTTATACTTGGTTAGGTTATGCTACGCTAGCCTAGGCTAGGTTAGGTTATGCTAGGCTAGGTTAGGGCAGGTTTCGTTATGCTAGGCTAAGTTAGGCTCGGTTAGGTTAGGTTAAGTTAGGTTAGGATATGCTTGGTTTGGCTACGCTAGGCTAGGCTAGGTTAGATTATGCTTGGTTAGGCTAGGCTAGGCTAGGTTAGGCTAGGTTATACCAAGCTAGGTTAGGCTAGGTTATACCAAGCTAGGTTATGTTAGGTTAGGTGTAAACAATGTTAGTCTGAAACTCCTTAATAGTTTAAGTATATGTCATGGCGTCGTTGGGAACTGTTATCCATGTCATAAATTTCAAAAAAATTTTAACAAACGTATCTGCCATTCTTGTGTAAGCTAGCTATTATGTAACTGACAATCACCTGCAGTTGTCAGGCAGACGAATGTGCAAAATTAAATATATCCACGATTACTACGACGCATTTCAGCTTGGCTTTTATGTTCGTTGTTATGCAAAAGCCTCAAACATTGTTTCCAAGCGTCAAAGAATAATTGCTTATACATATTCTATATTCACTTGTGATTAATTTTAATCTAAATTCGTTTTCATTCAGTCGTATATTATAATTTTTTATTCTTAGTTTTGGAGTTAATATATATATATATATATATATATATATATATATATATATATATATATATATTACACACAAACACACACACATATATATTTATATATATATATATATATATATATATATATATATATATATATATATATATATATATATATATATATATAAAACAGGTGTATATATGTATATATATATACAGTATATATATATATATATATATATATATATATATATATATATATATATATATATATACTGTATATATATACATATATATATACATATATATATATGCACATATATATATGCCTATATATATATATATATATATATATATATATATATATATATATATATATATATATATATATATATATATGATATTAATGTCTCGTTTTATACTTCATACTAGACAAAGGTGTTTTTAAATATATGATAATTGCTTTCAAGGCAATTATTTACGCCTGGAAGAAAAATTAAATTAACCATAAAAAGGACAGAAAACAAGACAAGCTGAAATCAACCAATTATCAAATTACAAAAAAAAAAAAAAAAAAAAAAAAAAAACTTTAGTGA
>NC_090763.1:8404411-8424411 GCF_036898095.1 Palaemon carinicauda
TTTGTCTGGTATTCAATTTTGTATTATTATTTTCTTCCATTAGAGAGAGAGAGAGAGAGAGAGAGAGAGAGAGAGAGAGAGAGAGAGAGAGAGAGAGAGAGAGAGAGAGAGAGAGAGTACGAACATTTTGTCTAATGTTCCCTTTTCTGTATTCGTATTTTCTTCCATTATATAGATGCTGATGAGAGAGAGAGAGAGAGAGAGAGAGAGAGAGAGAGAGAGAGAGAGAGAGAGAGAGAGAGAGAGAGAGAGATACTAAATGGGTACTTGAGTAAATGAGACATATCAGCTTTAACTAACAGCAATATATTATCAAATTAAAAGTAATGCAGTTGTGAAATTTAAACTAATCATAAGTGGGCTATGAAATAGAGTATTATCATAATTACTGTTAAGTTATTGCTGAGTGTGTTATTAGTATAATGATTATTATTATCATTATTGGCTTTGAAATCAGCCTTCAGAGACTCGTGTTCCGGGTTGCATATAGTTTCCTTGGAAATCCTTCACTGTCCTAAATATATGTGCAGTTTCCAGGTACAGGCTCTTCTGCGCAAGCCCTGGGGCTATATCGGCTCCTTCATTACTCAAATGTTCTTTTTAATTTAATTAAAAAGTCTCTATATTATTATTATTATTATTATTATTATTATTATTATTATTATTACTTGCTAAGATATAACCCTAATTGAAAAAGCAAGATGCTATAAGACCAAGGGCTCCAACAGGAAAAAATAGCTCAATGAGGAAAGGAAACAAGAAAAAAAAACAATAAAAGTAATAATCAATCAAAATATAATATACTATGAACAGTGACAACATTAGATTAGATCATTTAATAAACTATAAAAACTTTAAAAACACTAAGAGGAAGAGAAATAGATGAAATAAGATAGAACAGCGTGCCCGATTGTACCCCCAAGTAAGAAAACTAATCCAAGACAGTAGAAGGCCATGGTACAGAAGCTATGGCATTACCCAAGAACAGGGAACAATGGTTTGATATTGGAGTGTCCTTCTCCTAGAAGAGCTGCTTACCATAGCTAAAGAGTCTCTTCTACCCTTAGCAAAAGGAAAATAGCCACTGAACAATTACTGTGCAGTAGTTAACCCTTTCGGTGAAGAAGAATTGTTTGGTAATCTCAGTGTTGTCAGGTGTATGAGGACAGAGGAGAATCTGTAAAGAATAGGCCAGACTATTAGGTGTATGTGTAGGCAAAGAGAAAAGTGAACCGTAACCAGAGAGAAGGATCCAATGTAGTACTGTCTGGCCAGTCAAAGGACCCCATAACTCTCTAGAATCTCAGTGGAGAGACGTAATGTTATAGAAATTCGCTGTACGATATTTTCGAGATATAAAAAAAATCAAGCAGGTCTGGGATATGACAGCCAACAGGGAACGAAAGTCGTTTGATTAGACTCCGTGCTGACACAAAATAATGGTTTCGTAGGAGTTTGGTGTCGGAGGAAATGAGTCGTAATGCACTGATTGATTGAAAGTAATGACGAGAGAGGTTTCTACTTTGGGAGCAAGGCAGTGTTTCTAGGAATTTACCAAGACGAAAAGGAAGATTGGCTTTTATTTTTCCCCTAAAAAAAAGAAAGAAAAAAAAAACACGTTAAAAATGGTATAAGTTAAATATTTTTGATTTCTGATTACGCCCAGAAGTGTTACAGTCTTGTACCAACCGTGTTTCACACAATTGTACATAATTCCTTTTGTATATATTATGCTTGTATCTTCGCTCTTCCCTCGCACTAAAACGAACATGAAAATTCATGTCTGGTTTTTCCTCTGTAATATTGTCTGTCTTGTGAACTTGTTATGTCCTGTTGCCTTGAGGTTTTGTATATAAGGAGAGTGTTCTACAATAATATAACTCAGTCGATTGCTTCCTGCCTTTGAGTTCACAACCCTCTCTCGGCTCCGTCACATTGGTGACCCCGGAAGTCGACTCGCTCCCACTGCCTTCCACCCCCACCTCCCTCGCCCCTCCATCGTTAGTACTATGGCGGACTCTACTACAGCAGTTGGCGCTGCGGCCGCCCCATTGAAACTTTCACCGTTCGCCAGGGGAGAAGCATTTGCTTGGTTTCAGCGCGCAGAAGTCCAGTTTTGCATCAACGGCTTGACTCGCTCAACCACCAAAGCAGATTATGTTCTCGCGGCGATACCCGAGGACACCTTCCCGGAAATATCCGACTGGCTTTGTGAACAAGGAGACGCCAATAGCGTATGACGCCCTCAAAACATACCTTCTGCAGCAGTACTTGCCGTCGCCAGCCGCCCGTGTAGCAAAGCTTTTTCAGCTCTCGCAACAACCGTTGGGGGACCAAAGGGCTTCGCTTGCCCTCAGGGAAATGACCAGTATCGCTCGCCTTCAACCTGCCGCAGACGGCTCTCCTCGTGAGGTGAACCTACTTCGTGCCCTTTGGATACGCCGTTTACCCGGACCTATACGCGCTGCCATACCCGATGTCGATAGTTTACCCATAAAGGACTTTATGACCAAAGCCGACGCCCTTATGGACAGCCACTTCAAGACCTCCATCAACGCCTCCACCCCTGACGAAGAGGATGCCTATTCAACGTCAACTGAAGCTGACATGAATGCCGTAGGACATACACGCCCACACCGTGACGTGCCGAAGCAGAGACAAAGCCGCCCACCACCCACCAATCGCTCGCGCCCCAACAAACGACTTCTACAGCCACTTACTAACTCCCATCCGCCGCAGTTTTGCTACTACTACTTCAGATTCGGGGCAACTGCGAAGAAATGTGCCGAGGATTGTCAGTGGCCAAAAAACGTGTAAGTAGGCCATCGCTCGTGGCGGTGGCCTCCCGTGTTTCTAATCTTTTCTTTTTACAGGATGCAGGAACGGGCGTGCTATTTTTGGTAGACACGGGTGCTTGTCGTTCTCTTTTGCCAAGGAAACTCTTCAAGACACGACGTAGTCTGTCTACATCTGCCGACGTCCGCTTGGTAGCTGCCAACGGATCTGCGATACCCACCTACGGTTACGAGAACCTCACATTATCGTTCGGAAACGGTAAATTCAATTGGAAGTTTCTCGTTGCTGACGTCACCATGCCAATCCTCGGTGCGGATTTCCTCTCTCATTTCCACCTTCTGGTCGATGTCGCCCACCGACGATTGGTCAACGCAGACTCGTACTTGTCGACACCTCTTCAACCCGCCCCCTCTAACCTCGCTCTCCACATTAGCGCACCCACGGATGCCTACGCCCACCTCCTCACGTCGTACCCGGAAGTTTTCCGTCCAGAACTTCGCCAAACGCCCACAGTTCCTGCCAAGCACGGTATTTATCACCATATCAAGACGACGGGACCCCCAGTCTTCGCAAAATTCAGACGTCTGGCACCGGAACGATTGGCAGCCGCCAAACAGACGTTCGCCGAAATGGAGGAAATGGGCCTTTGCCAAAAGGCCTCCAGCCCATGGTCGTCACCCTTACACATCGTTCTGAAGAAAGACGGCTCCCTCCGTCCGTGCGGGGATTACAGGCGCCTGAACATGCAAACAGAACCGGATCACTACCCTCTCCCAAACATTGCTGACGTGACCTCCTACCTGCACAAAGCAAAGGTTTTCTCTACGCTCGATCTCCTGAAGGGGTATTATCAGGTGCCTATGAACCCAGAAGACATCCCTAAGACTGCCATCACCACTCCGTTTGGTACAAACACCTTCAATTACTCCTGTTTTGGCCTTCGTAATGCTGGGGCCACGTTTCAACGTCTCATGGATGGCATCTTAGGGGACCTCCATTTCTGTGTATGTTATGTGGACGACATACTTGTGTTCTCCTCCTCAAAAGAGGAACACCTCTGTCACCTGCGCATTGTGCTCGACCGCCTGCAACAAAACGGCCTTGTAGTCCGGTACGACAAGTGTACTTTTGGCGCCAACGAAGTATCGTTCTTAGGGCACCGCATCACTCCTGAAGGTGTCCACCCCCTCCCTGAGAAGGTAGCAGCCGTTCAGAACTTCCCCGTGCCCTCGACCGTCAAAGCTCTGCAGGAATTCTTGGGCATGATCAACTATTATCACCGTTTTCTGCCAGCCATTGCCGCCACTCTTGCTCCCCTCTACGCCTCCCTCAAGGGCAAGCTGAAGGACCTGAAGTGGGGTCCCCTTCAAGAAGCAGCCTTCTGCAATGCAAAGAAGGCCCTATCAACTGCTGCGGCTCTCACTTTTCCTATCCCGCACGCCCCTCTCCTTCTCTCCACCGATGCCAGCGACGTCGCTATTGGTGCAGTACTCGAGCAGGTGGTCAAAGGCTCGCCCTGCCCATTGGCCTTCTTCAGCAGAAAACTGTCCAAGGCAGAATCGGGTTATTCTAACTTCGATCGAGAATTGCTGGCGGTGCACTTGGCTGTCCGTCACTTTCGCCATTTCTTAGAAGGTACGCCCTTCGTCATTCGCACAGACCACATGCCTCTGGTGCACGCCTTCACTCGACAGTCTGACGCCTGGTCCGCCCGTCAACGCCGACATCTCTCCGCCGTGGCTGAATACAATTGCACCCTCCAATACGTCCCTGGGAAAATGAATCCCGTTGCCGATGCCCTTTCGAGAAACACGTTCAACTGGGATTGGATTACAACGCCCTGGCTGAAGCCCAACGACAGGATCCAGAGTATCAAGCTTGTAGGACATCCTGCACGTCCCTCCGTTGGGAAGACTTTCCCCTCGAAGACTCCAACACCACCCTCCTCTGTGACGTCAGTACTGGTAGACCGCGACCTTGGATTCCTGCTCCCATGCGCCGACAGGTGTTTGATTTCATTCACGGCCTTTCACATCCCTCGTGCCGTTCTACTACACAGCTGCTGAAGGCAAAGTTCATTTGGCACGGCATTTCTAAGGATGCTAAGGATTGGGTCCGCGCCTGTACTTCTTGCCAAACTTCCAAAGTACATCGACACACGGATTCAGGAGTGGGCACCTTTCCTCAACCTCAGCGTCGTTTCGCACACATTCACGTCGACGTTGTAGGCCCCCTACCCACATCACAAGGACATCGTTACCTGTTTACCGTCATCGACCGCTCCACTCGTTGGCCTGAAGCCATTCCCATGGAAACTGCAACGTCCGCCTCATGTACATCTGCCTTACTCTCTGGATGGATTTCAAGATTCGGTATCCGGTATCCCTGAGCATATTACTTCTGACAGGGGAACCACTTTCACCTCTCAATTGTGGACGTCATTAGCGAATCTCCTGGGCATCACCCTACATCAGACAACGGCCTACAACCCCGCTGCCAATGGAATGGTTGAACGTTTTCATCGCACCCTCAAAGCAGCTTTGATGGCTCGCTGCAAGGATTGCAACTGGTTTACTCAGCTTCCCTGGGTCCTACTGGGACTAAGGACCACTCCTAAAGACGCCCTCGACGTCTCGGCAGCTGAAATGGTGTATGGCGACCCGTTGGTCGTCCCTGCCGAATTTTCCTTCTACAACCTCCTCCGACGATCTCCAGCGCATACGTCACGTCGTGGGAAAATTTACTCCGTGCCGCCAGACTTACAAGCCCCCAGCGAAGCATCACATACCAACGGACTTGCACTCTGCAATGCACGTCTTCCTGCGCAACGACACTAGCAAGCCACCACTAACGCCCCCTTACACGGGCCCTTTCCTTGTGATCCGACGCAGTCTGAAAGCATTCCTCCTAAACATTCGGGGCAAAGAAGACTGGGTCTCCATTGATCGTCTAAAACCTGCTTATCTTCTGCCAGATGACCCGCCTACAGTTCGCCTCTCTAGATCAGGGCGCCCTATTTAACATGTACAGTATGTCATTTTTAGGGGGGGGGGAGCCATGTACCAACCGTGTTTCACACAATTGTACATAATTCCTTTTGTATATATTATGCTTGTATCTTCGCTCTTCCCTCGCACTAAAACGAACATGAAAATTCATGTCTGGTTTTTCCTCTGTAATATTGTCTGTCTTGTGAACTTGTTATGTCCTGTTGCCTTGAGGTTTTGTATATAAGGAGAGTGTTCTACAATAATATAACTCAGTCGATTGCTTCCTGCCTTTGAGTTCACAACCCTCTCTCGGCTCCGTCACAGTCTTTAGTTTTAGACCTAATCTATACGAATAAGTCACCTTTGCCTCCAGTTTATAGAATTTATTTAAAAAAATATCACGCTGCCTTTTTAGACCTAATCTATACGAATAAGTCACCTTTGCCTCCAGTTTTTAGAATTTATTAAAAAGATATCATGCTGCCTTTTACATCTTTATCATTCATAAGAGAACACGGAAATATTCAACTAAACTTCATAATTAATACGACGAAAAATGAAACCTATTACGGGAAAACAATTGAGTCCGAATCTCATTTATCATAATTCTTTCCTAGAGAGAGAGAGAGAGAGAGAGAGAGAGAGAGAGAGATAGAAAGCGGAAGTAGTCATTATAGGGAAAGAGAGAAAGAGAGAAAGAAAGAGAGAAAAAAGAGAAAAAAGAGAAAAAGGAAAAAATTAAGCAAAAGAAAAAAAAAATATTAGTAGTATTTCCTTATGTAAGTAAAGGTCTCCAATTGAGTCTGAATCTCATTTATCATAATTCTTTCCTAGTGATTGTTAGCTATTGTTGGCTGTTTCAACGTAGTTTCATCAGGTCAGAAATTGCTCTTGCAAATCTGTTTGAACTCTGATGCTTGCTCCACTGGGGAATTTAACGAGGCCTTAATTCCTGTCAATTTCAATGAAGTTTTCTGATATCAGGACGTATTTTGAGATTATAACCATGACAAAATATACCCTTTTTTATAACCTGTTCCGAGATTAAAACCCTGAAAAAATATACCTTTTTTATAACCTGTTCCGAGATTATGACCATGAATAAATATACCCTTTTTTATATCCTGTTCCGAGATTATGACCATGAATAAATATACCCTTTTTTATAACCTGTTCCGAGATTATAACCATGACAAAATATACCCTTTTTTATAACCTGTTCCGAGATTATAACCATGAAAAAATGTACATTTTTTATAACCTGTTCCGAGAATACAACCATGAAAAAATATACATTTTTTTATAACCTGTTCCGAGATTACAACCATGAAAAAATATACATTGTTTATAACCTGTTCCGAGATTACAACCATGAAAAAAATATACCTTTTTTATAACCTGTTCCGAGATTATAACCATGACAAAATATACCCTTTTTTATAACCTGTTCCGAGATTATAACCATGAAAAAATATACCTTTTTTATAACCTGTTCCGAGATTATAACCATGAAAAAATATACCTTTTTATAATCTGTTCCGAGATTATAACCATGAAAAAATATACACTTTTTTATAATCTGTTCCGAGATTATGACCATGAATAGATATACCCTTTTTCATAACCTATTCTGAGATTATAACCATGAAAAAATATACCCTTTTTATGACCTTTATCAGTTCTTTCACGACTAACATTTTAATATTACTTTTGTGCATGATTTAAAAATATACAGTAAAAAAATTCAATTAGCTCTTTTTTATGACCTTTAAAAGTTCTTTCATGACTAAAACCTTGATATTTTTTTTTCTGTTTGTGCATGATTTAAAAATATACAGTCAAACAATTCAATTCTCTCTTTTTATGACCTTTATAAGTTCTTTCATGACCATAACCTTGATATTTTTCACTTGTGCATTATTTAAAAAATATACAGTCAGAAAATTCAATTCGCTTTGTTTTATGACCTTTATAGGTTCTTTCATGAACAAAACCTCGATAATTTTTTATGCATGATTTAATAAAAATATATACAGTCAGACAATTCAATTCGCTCTTTTCTATGACCTTTATAGGTTCTTTCATGACCAAAACCTTGATATTTTTTCTGTTTGTGCATGATTTAAAAACTATACAGTCTCTTTTTTTATGACGTTTATAAGTTCTTTCATGACCAAAACTCTGATATTATTTTTGTGCATGATTTAATAAAAACTATACAGTTAGACAATTCAATTATCTCATTTTTATGACCTTTATAAGTTCTTTCATGACCAAAACCTTGATATTTTCTGTTTTTGCATGATTTAATAAAATCTATACAGTCAGACAATTCAATTATCTCATTTTTATGAACTTTATAAGTTTTTTCATGACCAAAAACTTCATATTTCTCGTTTGTGCATGATTTGATAAAAACTATACAGTCAGACAATTCAATTCTCTCTTTTTTATGACCTTTATAAGTTCTTTCATGACCAAAACCTTAATATTTTTTTCTGTTTGTGCAAGATTTAAAAACTATACAGTCTCTTTTTTATGACGTTTATAAGTTCTTTCATGACTAAAATCTTGATATTTTTCAGTTTGTGCATGATTTAATAAAATATATACAGTCAGACAATTTAATTCGCTCTGTTTTATGACCTTCATAAGTTCTTTCATACCAAAAACTTGATATTTTCTGTTCTTGCATGATTTAAAAACTATACAGTCTCTTTTTTATGACGTTTATAAGTTCTTTCATGACTAAAACCTTGATATTTTTCAGTTTGTGCATGATTTAATAAAATATATACAGTCAGACAATCTAATTCACTCTGTTTTATGACCTTGATAAGTTCTTTCATGACCAAAACCTTGATATTCTTTTGTGCATGATTTTAAAAATATACAGTCAGAAATTCAATTCGCTCTTTATACCATGAAATTAGGAAGAAAGTATGAGTTGGAATTTTAGATTTTTCTTTGCTTTATATAAAATAACTATTCTTCAGTGCAATGGACGATAAGATCACCTACTTTGGTTCTGGATACAAAAGATAGATTATGTCATTAAAAAACATGCAACAATCCGATAAAATATGTACCCTTTACCGGTCAAGCTGTCTTTCTAGAATCGAAATAAATAATTTTTTAAACAGCTTAGTTATCCTCTCTCTCTCTCTCTCTTTCTCTCTCTCTCTCTCTCTCTCTCTCTCTCTCTCTCTCTTCCTTTCTTTTAATCATATACACTTAACATACACAATATCTCTCTCTTTCTATTTTTGGAACATATACACATAATCTATCCCTCACTCTTTCTTTCTCTCTCTCTCTCTCTCTCTCTCTCTCTCTCTCTCTCTCTCTCTCAACTAAATTGCTCTACTCAAGAGAAAATGGAGTCTCTCCGGGTGGAGTAAAACATGTACCCTTTGTCAGTCTGGTTGTCTTTCTAGATTTGAAATAAACAATGATTTTTATCAGAATAGTGCTCTCTCTCTCCTCTCTCTCTCTCTCTCTCTCTCTCTCTCGTACATTGACCATGTCAAAAAAACATAAGACTGCAATTTCTTTTCTCTATGAAAGGCAATTCAAATCTCTCTCTCTCTCTCTCTCTCTCTCTCTCTCTCTCTCTCGTACATTGACCATGTCAAAAAACATAAGACTGCAATTCTTTTCTCTATGAAAGGCAATTCAAATATCTCTCTCTCTCTCTCTCTCTCTCTCTCTCTCTCTCAACTAAATTGCTCTACTCAAGAGCAAATGGACTCCCCCCGGGTGGACTAAAATACGTACCCTTTATCAGTCTGGCTGTCTTTCTAGATTCGAAAAAAACAATGATTTTTAACAGCTTAGTTGTCCTTGGTGCTCTCTCTCTCTCTCTCTCTCTCTCTCTCTCTCTCTCTCTCTCAACTAAATTGCTCTACTCAAGAGCAAATGGACTCCCCCCCGGGTGGACTAAAATACGTACCCTTTATCAGTCTGGCTGTCTTTCTAGATTCGAAAAAAACAATGATTTTTAACAGCTTAGTTGTCCTTGGTGCTCTCTCTCTCTCTCTCTCTCTCCTCTCTCTCTCTCTCTCTCTCTCTCTCAACTAAATTGCTCTACTCAAGAGCAAATGGACTCCCCCCGGGTGGACTAAAATACGTACCCTTTATCAGTCTGGCTGTCTTTCTAGATTCGAAAAAAACAATGATTTTTAACAGCTTAGTTGTCCTTGGTGCTCTCTCTCTCTCTCTCTCTCTCTTCTCTCTCTCTCTCTCTCTCTCTCAACTAAATTGCTCTACTCAAGAGCAAATGGACTCCCCCCGGGTGGACTAAAATACGTACCCTTTATCAGTCTGGCTGTCTTTCTAGATTCGAAAAAAACAATGATTTTTAACAGCTTAGTTGTCCTTGGTGCTCTCTCTCTCTCTCTCTCTCTCTCTCTCTCTCTCTCTCTCTCTCTCAACTAAATTGCTCTACTCAAGAGCAAATGGACTCCCCCCGGGTGGACTAAAATACGTACCCTTTATCAGTCTGGCTGTCTTTCTAGATTCGAAAAAAACAATGATTTTTAACAGCTTAGTTGTCCTTGGTGCTCTCTCTCTCTCTCTCTCTTCTCTCTTCTCTCTCTCTCTCTCTCTCCCTCTCTCTCCTCTCTCTCTCTCTCTCTCTCTCTCTCTTTCTTCCTTTCTTTTAATCATATACACCTAACATTACACAATCTCTCTCTCTATTTTGAAACATACACATAATCTCTCTCTCTCTCTCTCTCTCTCTCTCTCTCTCTCTCTCTCTCTCTCAACTAAATTGCTCTACTCAAGAGCAAATGGAGTCTCTCCGGATGGACTAAAAAGTCTTTAAGGCATCCAAAAATACTTGTAACTGTCTCTCTCATTCTCTATCCCTCTCTCAAACATATACACACAAACAAACTCTCTCTCTCTCTCTCTCTCTCTCTCTCTCTCTCTCTCTCTCTCTCTCTCTCTCAAACATATACACATGAACACACTTATATACATATGAAAAGAGAATCTCTAATCGTCATATAAATTAATTCTGACGTACAATATATGACGAACAACGATGGTAAAAAGTACAGTGTTAGAGAACTCTTTCGAAGTGTATAACTGCAAAATATCTCTCACCGTTAAAACAAAGAACAATATTAAAGGTGAATGTACTAAGCAGTATATGTTTGAACTACGACAATAGCGTGGCAGACTTCTGAGGGATTAAAAGTTTGAGTTAATAATGGAATTTTGTGGTACATACTGTATGTATATATGTGTGTACGCACACACACTCATATATATATTTATATATATAAGTATATTATATATATATATATACACACAGTATATAAGTATATATATGTATATATCTATCTCTCTCTCTCTCTCTCTCTCTTCTCTCTCCTCTCTCTCTCTATATATATATATATATATATATGCATAACTATAATCTACCAAATATGTATATTGTTAATTGACAAGTCATGTGTGCTAACTATTGTAGCAGTCAAATATATTTCTCGCCTTTTGATCTCATCAAATCTTTCTTGTATTGCACACAAACATGCACATACACATGCACACACATATACATATGTATATATACAGTATATATATACACACACACACACACATATATATATATATATATATATATATTTATATACACACACACACACATATATATATATATATATATATATATAAATACACAATGCAGTAGCAGTACCAGCCAAACTCGGCTCAATCCCTCGTCAGGCTGGGAGGAGCGAGAAGAGGAAAGGTCCCCTTTTGTTCCTTTCTTTGATGTCAGCTAACCCCCAACATTGGGGGAAGTGACTTGAACCTTTCGAAACAAATTACCTGATAAAGGATCTTTAATACGGGTTCTTTTTTATATCATGAAAACTGTTTCCTTTTCGTAGTTCTCCATAACCCTAAACTATTAAAAAACCGTAATTTTAATCGGAAATTCTCCGTAAAAATAATCTTTACTCAGCCGTTTTTTCTAACAGTGTAATATATTTTATGAACAATGACATTTAAATAAATAAATAATAAACATAACGAGAGACCATAACATTGACAGTGTTACAGAAAAGCCAACACAGTTTTATTGATAACAGCAAAATGTATAGTTCTTTTATTATATTTTCAAATATGCTCATTATGAATTTAAGTAATCGTAGGAAGCGCTGAAAATCTTGTCATGGTCACGATTGATTGATTGATTGATTTGAGGTCTTCTGGCATCCTGACTTCTAAGGTCATTGACGCCGACATCAAAGTAAAGATGCCATTTTAAAACTAAAATATCTTTCAGAACACCTGCTTCTGAAGTAAAGCTAAAAAATACAGCTAGCATGGTAGGACACATCATGTCCAAGAATCTTGGCAAGGATGAACATGCCATCCTCGCCTCGAGCCTCAAACAGATATCTATTTCTTTCACTACTATAAGTGGGGCATTCGGTCAACAAATGCCTCACTGTCAAGGGCACCAAACAGTCATCGCAATATGGCTGGTGTTGGCCAGTAAGCAGATATTCATGTGTCAACCGAGTGTGACCAATGCGGAGACGACAAAGAGTAGTCTCCCACATCCGGGGAATCATGTTATACTTCCAGGGGGATATAACATTCTCTCGCATCTTATTTTCAACTAAACCATCCCAATGCTGTGGCAAACTATTAGAAATTCAATTCTTAATGTTGGGCAACCAATCATCATGATTACATTTATTCAGAAAAACATAGGCATGTCACAATAAATGTCTGGGGATCAACATTATATATATATATATATATATATATATATATAGGGAGAGAGAGAGAACTTGTCATCCATTCGGTTAAGTCATTTGATGATTCAGGGCTATTGAAAAGTTAGTCTTGATGTGATAAATATCAACACAGTCTTAATTAAGCAACACAGTTTAAACGAGGAAGTACCTAAAACATTCAGTGTTGTATAAAGGTTCATTTTATTACTGAAAAATATTCACCTTCCAACATAAATATATACTTCTTCATCAACAATGTCAGGTCAGTAGATTAAAGTTTATGTAAGGAAAATTATTCCATAAAAAAGGATATATAACGATTCACTTTAACTGAACACAGATCTATAGTCAGTGAAATATGTTAATAACTCATAGGCAATATCTACTGTATATCCCCGTTTACACAGATCTATATTCAGCGAAATATCTTAATACCTCAAAGGCAATATTTACTGTATACCCTTCTCGTTACACAGGTACACACGGTCGTAGATACACCCTTCTTTTGAAATTATTCAGGGGAAAAATATCCCGTTAAAATCCTGAGAGTTTCAATTACTGAAGTTTGTTGATTAAATTTCCAAAGTAATTTAAGTTCGGCTTCCAGTCTGAGGCTTAAGGGTCTCTCTCATCAAGGCAGGTTGGAGAAATCAGTTTTCTTTTTTTTTTCTTTTACCAAAGCTTCACAGATAACATAAGCTTTGAAATAAAATAACTTTTTTTTTTCTGTAGTGTTTAATTTTTCATAAGATGAAAAACCTTTTGAATATAGATATATTATTATTATTATCATTATTATTATTATTATCATTATTATTATTATTATTATTATTACTAGCCAAGCTACAACCCTAGTTGGAAAAGCAAGATGGTATATGCCCAAGGGCTCCAACAGGGAAAAATAGCCCAGTGAGGATAGGAAATAAGGAAATAAATCAACGATAAGAGAAAAAAAAATAATAAAATATTTTAAAAGCAGTAATAACATCAAGGCAGGTTGGAGAAACCAGTTTTCTTTTTTCTTTTACTGAAGCTTCACAGCTAACATAAGCTTTGAAATAAAATAACTTTTTTTTTTTCTGTAGTGTTTAATTTTTTATAAGATGAAAAACCTTTTGAATATAGATATCAAAATGTTTGCTTATTAGTAAACTATTAAAAGTTCATTCAGTAGTTCACATATACATGAACCTTTAAATATGCGGCCCCAAGACTATATAACAAGCTCACACGAAACATTCAAATGACCGAAGACATTAAGGGTTTCAAGAGGAAACTGAAGACTTTCTTATTTCATAAGTCCTTTGACAGTGACGATTTAACAGTAAATGAACAATACGCGATATGAAACGTTAAATGCTGTGAACGAACAAGGTAAAACGACAGTGGAGGTCCTGTAGAGAGTGGGGTTCCCCTACTGTATGGGACCGAAAAAGCAGCCATCAAAGTAAGTAAGTAAAGTAGTTTTCAAAAGACTAAAAAACAGAGGAGCAATCAAACTTGGTTGCTTAGGTTTATAAGGTCAATACAGAATTCGATGAAACCAGAATTGTTCAATCTGCAGACACTAGAAACTTCAAAGGCCACTCCTGAATGGCAGAGACAAGGGACAGTGACATTGCACTAGCAAGCAAGACAATGACCTCTCCACTCAACTTAGGACCAGGGAGGGCCAGGCGATGGCTGCTGATGACTCAGCTGGTAGACCTATAGGCTTCCCCAAACGTCCCATCCTTAGCTGGCAAGGATGGTAAGGTCTCAGCGTCCAAAGGAACTAACGAGTTTGAGCGGCACTCGAACCCCCAGTCTGGCGATCATCAGGCAAGGACGTTACCAACAGGCCACCACAACCCTGATATGAAATATAAGGACCACAATGGATATAAGAGCCGTAGCTCTCTCTTGGCCATATTGTGCATGTCATGGTGTTTAAAGGTTTAAAGGTCGCTCATGAATGTCAGAGGCAAGGGACAGTGACATTGCCCTAGCAATCAGGACAATGGTAGACTGACCATATATTACATGATCAGCACCCAAGCCTCCTCTCCACCCAAGCTAGGACCAGGGAGGGCCAGGCAGTGGCTGCTGATGACTCAGCAGATTGACCTATAGGCTCCCCCAAACCCCCCAACCTTAGCTTACAAGGATGGTAAGGTTGCAGACACTAATGGCAATAACGAGTCTGGGCGGGACTCGAACCCCCGTCTGGCAAACACCAGACAGAGACGTTACCAATCAGGCCACAACAACCCCTATAATCTGTATTCTTGGGTTTAACTACTATATTTCGATCTTACTGCTTTGTATATATTACCATGTAACATGTGCAAATGTGCTAAATAAGTCAATCTATCTATAGCCCGTATATGATCAGCTGTACAGTGCGTAAAATGACAAATACAGGGTGTTCATAAAATCTCACCCCAGTGAGTTATCCTTCAAAATACTAATCGCGGACAGATTTCTTGAATACCCTGTATAATCAAATCTGTGATGAATTTCAAAGATCCCAAAAGACAAAGATTTTATTAAACCTGTGTTAAATCTTCCAGAGCCTGGAAAACACAGATATGGAACCAAACGTATAAGCTTAATTCTAAAAATACATTTGTACTGTAATACCTGTATTTAGTTCTGTAGAGGCCGATACACATATAGACAAAATAAAAGGTGTTTGTATACTTTTACAAGGACTAAAAGGATGTAAATCAATGGTACAGAGTACAACAAGACATATGAAATAAAATAAAAAAAATATCATTATCATTATTATTACTAATATCATTATTACTATTATTATTATTATTATTATTACTTGCTAAGCTACAACCTTAGTTGGAAAAGCAGAATGCTATAAGCCCGAGGGCTCCAGCAGGGAAACTAGCCCAGTGAGGAAAGGAAATAAGGAAACTACAAGAAAAGAAATCAACAATTAATATAAAATATTTTAAGAACAGCAACAACATTAAAATAATTACTTCATATATAAACTATGAAAAAAAAAATCAAGAGGAAAAGAAATAAGATAGAATAGCGTGCCCGAGTGTACCCTCAAGCAAGAGAACTCTACCACAATGACAGTGTTATGTTACGTTTTACATAGCATTTACAAAGGAATTGAAACACACGAGTTAAATTTAACAGAAAACATATATGTTTTATGGTTTGTGGTATTTTAATTTTTGTATAGAAATTATCTCCTTTATTTACTAAGATTGAAAAGATTGTGTTAGAATGTTCTTATGTAATGAATCCAAGGCTAACACATTTTAAAAATACACTTTTAACAGGTTTTTTATATATATGTATATATATATATATATATATATATATATATATATATATATATATGTATATATATGTATATATACATATATATATATTTATATATTATATATATATATGCATATATATATACATATATATATATATAAATATATATATTCATTTATATATATGTACATATATATACACACACACACACACATATATATATATATATATATATATATATATATATATATATATATATATATATAAATATATATATATATATATATATATGCAAAAAAATTTAACATAGAACATTCAAACAACTTCGTATTCTTCGAGATAATAGGGACCTCTGAATTGGATTTCGTCTTTTGTAAATCAAAAGTTAAAATTTACGTGACGACTTCTACACTGTCTTTGACAGTCGTGTTCCAGGTTTTTATTACAGTCTTTGATATGTTCAAGTTCCCAAATAGATCAGAGTAATATTTTATTTTATCCAGTCAACATTTCTTTTTTTCAGGATGGAATCTCTCTCTCTCTCTCTCTCTCTCTCTCTCTCTCTCTCTCTCTCTCTCTCTCTCGCACAGAAACATGTACATTCAGAAACTTTTGGATATATATATATATATATATATATATATATATATATATGTAAGTATATATATATATATATATATATATATATATATATATATAATATATGTCTATATAAAGTATATATATATATATATATATATATATATATATATATATATATATGTATATATATATACTGTATATATACATATATATATCATATATTTATATATATATATATATATATATATATATATATATATATATATATATATATATATGTATATATATACATATATATATATGTATGTATATATAGAGAGAAAGAGTATATATATATATTATATGTATATAATATATATATATATATATATATATTATATATATATATATATATATACAAATTTCTACCTCATACTTGGGATCAAACCCTAGCCCCTTCTAATGAAAGGCCAGGCTGGAAGCGACCTGGCCTTTCATTAGAAGGGGCTAGGGTTCGATCCCAACTATGAGGTAAAAATTTATTTCTATTTGAGCACGATGTTGTGTTGATATTTATCCATATATATATATATATATATATATATATATATATATATATATATATATATATATATATATATAGAGAGAGAGAGAGAGAGAGAGAGAGAGAGAGAGAGAGAGAGAGAGAGAGAGAGAGAGAGAGAGAGAGAGAGAGAGAGACTTGTTCTTTATCATAAACGGGAAATAATAAGTTATTTTCACCCTCTCCACTTCTGTCCATTAAAATAATTAACGAAAATCTTGCTCCCATTTTTCAAATTTAATTATATATTCTTATACATAGAGATAAAGCTGTGAATGAATGCAAGTTTGCATATGTCTAACCTGATTACTTAACGTAAAGCCTACATTCTTTTAAGGTTGTGGTGGCCAACTGGAAACGTCCCTGGGTGGTGTTCTGTCGTGGGGGTGGGGGGTTTCGAGTTTTTTGTAGTGTCTGTAACCTCACCATCCTTGTAATCCTTGTTAGCTAACGATGGGGGTTTTGAGGAAGTCTATAAGTTTTCCTACTCAGTTATCAGCAGCCATTGCCTGGCCCTCCCTTGTTTCTAGCTTGGGGTTTGATCGTATGTATATATGGTCAGTTTCTAGGACATTGTCCTACTACCTAGAGCAATGTCATTGTCCTTTGTCTCTGCCATTCATGAGCGGCCTTTAAACCATCAAACAGAAAACCTTTCCAAAATCCCGAGAATTAATTTCTACTCCAGAAGGATATGTACCCAAAGGATAAAATTCTTTAAAAGTCTTCCTGCTGAGTTATCAGAAGCCATTTCCTGGCCCTCCCTGGTCCTAGCTTGGGCTCTGGTCATATGTATATATGGTCAGTTTTTAGGACATTGTCCTGCGAGCTAGGGAAATGCTAGTGTCCCTTGCCTATGCCATACATGAGCGGCCTTTAAACCATCAAACAGAAAAACCTTCCGAAAAATCCGAGAATTCATTTTGTCCCCAGAAGGATATGTACCCAAAGGATAAAAATTCTCTAAAAATCTTCCTGCTGAGTTATCAGAAGCCATTTCCTGGCCCTCCCTGGCCCTTGCTTGGGCTTTGATCGTTTGTATATATAGTCAGTCTCTAGGACTTTGTCCTGCGAGGTATGGCAATGTCACTGTCCCTTGCCTATGCCATACATGAGCGGCCTTTAAACCATCAAACAGAAAACCTTTCCTAAAATCCCGAGATTTAATTTCTACTTCAGAAGGATATGTACCCAAAGGATAAAATTCTTTAAAAGTCTTCCTGCTGAGTTACCAGCAGCCATTTCCAGGCTCTCCCTTGTTCTAGCTTGGGCATTAATCATGTATATATGGTCAGTTTCTAGGACATTGTCCTACTACCTAGAGCAATGTCATTGTCCTTTGTCTCTGCCATTCATGAGCGGCCTTTAAACCATCAAACAGAAAACCTTTCCTAAAATCCCGAGATTTAATTTCTACTTCAGAAGGATATGTACCCAAAGGATAAAATTCTTTAAAAGTCTTCCTGCTGAGTTACCAGCAGCCATTTCCAGGCTCTCCCTTGTTCTAGCTTGGGCATTAATCATGTATATATGGTCAGTTTCTAGGACACTGTCCTGCGAGCTAGGGAAATGCTACTGTCCCTTGCCTATGCCATTCATGAGCGGCCTTCAAACTATCAAACAGAAAAACTTTCCGAAAAATCCGAGAATTCATTTCGTATCCTGAAGGATATGTCCCAAAAGGATGAAATTCTCTAAAAGTCTTCCTCCTGAGTTATCAGAAGCCATTTCTTGGCCCTCCCTGGTCGTAGCTTGGGCTCTGGTCATATGTATATATGGTCAATTTCTAGGGCATTGTCCTGCTAGCTAGAGCAATGTCACTGTCCCTTGCCTATGCCATTCGTGACGACCTTTAAACCATCAAACAGAAAAACATTCCGAAAAACCCGAGAATTAATTTCTACTCCAGAAGGATATGTACCCAAAGGATAAAATTCTTTAAAAGTCTTCCTGCTGAGTTATCAGAAGCCATTTCCTGGCCCTCCCTGGTCCTAGCTTGGGCTCTGGTCATATGTATATATGGTCAGTTTTTAGGACATTGTCCTGCGAGCTAGGGAAATGCTAGTGTCCCTTGCCTATGCCATACATGAGCGGCCTTTAAACCATCAAACAGAAAAACCTTCCGAAAAATCCGAGAATTCATTTTGTCCCCAGAAGGATATGTACCCAAAGGATAAAAATTCTCTAAAAATCTTCCTGCTGAGTTATCAGAAGCCATTTCCTGGCCCTCCCTGGCCCTTGCTTGGGCTTTGATCGTTTGTATATATAGTCAGTCTCTAGGACTTTGTCCTGCGAGGTATGGCAATGTCACTGTCCCTTGCCTATGCCATACATGAGCGGCCTTTAAACCATCAAACAGAAAACCTTTCCTAAAATCCGAGAATTCATTTCGTCACCAGAAGGATATGTACCCAGAGGATAAAAATTCTCTGTTGGGGGCCCCTGCAACGTCGGTTGTAAATGAGGAGGGTGATATTTCAGCGGTTCCTCAAAGGCCAGACAATAGGGGTGTCTAAGTAATTGGGGACCTTAATGGGTTCGGAGAACCCATTTCGCTCAAAGCGATGCTCTCTTTAAGTCAGGCGCTTCTAACACACCACTTCTCATTGCAAATGAATCGGGCTCCAAATACCTGCGAGTTCGCAAACAGCGGTTTACATTTTGGTTATTATAACGATGGTAAATGTAACAAAAATTAAAAAGATTAAGAAATTAATAGTAAAACCTCATCTTCAGTTGTAGAATGTTCGTCCCAAACCGTAATTTTAATCGGAAATTCTCCTTAAGAATATACTGTTTTCAACCGTATTTCAGTAAAATACAGGCGACCGTAATTTTCCCTTAATTTGTTATTATCTTTTACGGTTTGGTGCTTCGGTACATTGTTAAAAAAAAACGCAATTCTATTCAGAAATTCTCCTTAAAAATGTACTGTTCTTAACCGTATTTCAGTAAAATACAGGCGACCGTAATTTTACCTTACTTTGTTATTATCTTTTACAGGTTTGTAGCCGTAATATCGCTCCTTTACGTCAA
>NC_090763.1:8436439-8438939 GCF_036898095.1 Palaemon carinicauda
CATTAGTTTCGCTATCGTACATAGTAGCATATAAAAATTGTGCAAGAAATTTCAAATTGCATAACAATTGTATCTGGTCCTACTTGGAATAGCTGTTTCTCTCTCTCTCTCTCTCTCCTCTCTCTCTCTCTCTCTCTCTCCATCTTCATATCCTTTTATCTTGTGGTGTCCGATGTGGTAACGTCTTTGACTGATGAACGCCAGACTGGGGTTCGAGTCTCGCTCAAACTCGTTAGTTTCTTTGGTCACTGCAACCTCACCATCCTTGAGAGCTCAGGATGGGGGTTTTGAGGGGGGCTATAGGTCTATCTGCTGAGTCATCAGCAGCCATCCCTGCCCTCCTTGGTCCTAACTTGGGTGGAGATTGGGCTTGGGTGGTGGTATATATTTATATATGGTCAGTCTTAGGGCATTGTCCCTGCTCGATAGGGCAATGTCACTGTCCCTTGCCCCCGCCATTCATGAGCGGCCTTTAAACCTTTAAACTCATTAGAACAAAAAACTGATAATTGCATTTAGACGAATAAGATGGAAATCAAAATACCTTCAAGCGCTGAATTGTACCTAGGCCACAAGCAATAATACAGGTGGCACTTCCTTGAAAGAAGGATATAAAGAGAGAGAGAGAGAGAGAGAGAGAGAGAGAGAGAGAGATGTGGCACTCTCTTGGCTTCTCTAAGAAGTTACAAGATACAAGGATATATATATATATATATATATAAAGAGAAGAGAGAGAGAGAGAGAGAGAGAGAGAGAGAGAGAGGAGTATCAATATCACATTAACGCTTGGTAGAAACAGCTCTTCCATGTAAGACAAAAAGCACGAGTGTCAGTCAATATTTCTAAGAAATATATATTTCGGAGCAAAATGTAATTTTTTTTCTAATTTCTAAACTTGTGATGTCGTGATGCTTTATCCTAGCAAAGCGTGTCTGGTATAACCTTGCTCTACCTCCAGTGTCACGTAGCCTCGAGTTCTTTTGAAGGAGAAAAAGACTGTTCTGATTTTAAAATTTCAACATAGATGAAATTGAGGTTCTTTTTCTCTTTTCATATAGTTTTTTTTTTATATTTTGTCTGACGTTTCAAATTGATTGATAAAATATAATTTTATTGAAGTAGAAAACTCCTGTTCTAATTTTAAATTTTCTACATACGATGAAATTGTGTTTTGTGTTATTCTCACCAATGTTATAAACTGTGAATTCTGTTCAGCACAAATCGAAATAAAACTGTTGTTATTCTCACCAATGTTATAAACTGTGAGTTCTGTTCAGCACAAATCGAAATAAAACTGTTGTTATTCTCACCAATGTTATAAACTCTGAATTCTGTTCAGCACAAAATCGAAAATAAAACTGTTGTTATTCTCACCAATGTTATAAACTGTGAATTCTGTTCAGCACAAATCGAAATTAGAACTGTTGTTATTCTCACCAATGTTATAAATTGTGAATTCTGTTCAACACAAATCGAAAATAGAACTGTTGTTATTCTCACCGATGTTATAAATTGTGAATTCTGTTCAACACAAATCCAAAATAAAACTGTTCTTATTCTCACCAATGTTATAAATTGTGAATTCTGTTCAACCCAAACCCAAAATTAAACTGTTGTTATTCTCACTAATGTTATAAATTGTGAATTTTGTTCAACGCAAATCCAAAATAAAAATGTTGCTATTCCCACCAACTGTGAGTTCTGTTCAACACAAATCGGAAATAAAACTGTTGTTATCCTCACCAATATTACAAACTGTAAATTCTGTTCAACAAAAACCGAAAATAAAACTAATAGTCTTGAGGGATTACAAATACAACACTTGTGTATTGTTGTAATTGTGTAATCTCCGATTAATTAGTATGAGAAAGGAATAAAATTTATTACGTAAATATTCCTCCCAGAATAACTATTTCAATTACTCTTGCTATCATATCTAATTTCTCTTCCTCTTGTTTTGTTGAAGTTTTTATAGTTTATAGAGAGATATTTATTTTAATGTTGTTACTGTTCTAAAAATATTCTACTTTTCCTCGTTTCCTTTCCTCACTGGGCACTTTTCCCTGTTGGGGCCCTGGGCTTATAGCATCTTGCTTTTCCGAGTAGGTTGTAGCTTAGAAAGTAATAATAATAATAATATTAATAATAATAATAATAATAATAATAATAATAATAATAGCTTAGCAAGTAGTAGTAGTAGTAGTAGTAATAATAATAATAATAATAATAATAATAATAATAATAATAATAATAATAATAATAAGGATGGGTATTAGAGAGTTTAATCTTGAAAAAAACTTAATGACTCATCTAAGTAATATTGTTTTTTGAAACATTTAAGGTTTATATATATATATATATATATATACATATATATATGTGTGTATATATATATAATATATATATGATTACATAAAATGTTAGATATATATATATATATATAGATATAGATATATATATATATCTATATATATATATATATATATATATACAGTATATA
>NC_090763.1:8443939-8448939 GCF_036898095.1 Palaemon carinicauda
CTGTGATAACCTTATCTCGCCAACTAATTCTCCGCCTCTCTTTAGAGCTCCCCCTAACAGATTATTCCCAAGCCCTCCTCACTCCCTCTCCACCATCCATCCTTAATACATGTCCACACCATCTCTGGCAGTATATAACCCAAATGAAAATACTTTAGGAAATGTATATGGCCTACTATAAAAAAAAACGAACAAACTCATAACATACGTTTATGTGCTACAAATAATTGTAAAAGACATACGAGCTAATTAACGCACATACATCTTATGAAATACTTTTTACTTTTGATTGATTAATATGCATTGCTTGCAGCGTGATAGAATATTGAAATAAATCGTATATAAACCAGGAAAGAAATTCAATAGGAACACGAAATTAATCATCCAACTGGGGAGAAAAAAATCATCGACGAAAAATACAAGATTCCAAAAATGTCCCGTTATATTTTATTCAGAAACATAAACTTTAACATTTCCAATTGGCTTTATTTGCAGCACGGAGGTTGCGCTCCTACTATATGAGCTAGTTCTTTGTTTATGGGTCTCCTGTTGCATTTAAAATAAGTTACTTGCGAGCACAAAGGCCAGGCGACTTTCATGCTTGTGCTTGGGGGACGCTTTATGAGTTCGCGCCTCTTTGTTTGATGGTGGTGGCTCCCCTCCTACCTCCCTCCCTCCCTCCCTCCCTGCGTGCTTGCTTGCTTGCTTGCTTGCTAAGCCTGTATTTCGGGGGAGATTCTCCTATGCTTCATTTTCTTATTTTCTCTGGGATTTTCCAGCCTTTAGTTTTCATATGTCTCAGGGCACCAGCCAACCGTTGAGATACCACCGCTGGAGAGTTATGGATTCCTTTTACTGGCCAGACAGTACTATATTGGATCATTCTCTCTGGTTATGGTTCATTTTCCCATTGCCTACACATACACAAATAGTGTGGCCTATTCTTTACATATTCTCTTCTGTCCTCATACACCTGACAACACTGAGAGTACCAAAACAATTCTTCTTCACCCAAGGGGTTAACTACTACACTGTAATTATTCAGTTGCCCCTTTCCTCTTGGTAAAGGTAGAAGAGACTTTAGCTATGGTAAGCAGCTCTTCTAGATGAAGGACACTCCAAAATCAAACCATTGTTCTCTAGTCTTTGGTAATGCCATAGCCTCTGTACCATGGTCTTCCACTGTCTTGGGTTAAGATTTCTCTTGCTTGAGGGTACACTAGGACACACTATTCTATCTTATTTCTTTTCTTTTATTTTGTTAAACTTTTTATAGTTTATATAAAAGAGATTTATGTTGTTACTGTTCTTAAAACATTGTATTTTTCCTTGTTTTTTTTTTCTCACTGGGGTATATTCCCTGTTGGAGCCCCTGGGCTTATAGCATCCTGCTTTTCTAACCAGGGTTGTAGCTTAGCAATAAATAATAATAATGATAATAATAATAATAATAATAATAATAATAATAATAATAGCAGGCGTTACTTAGCTCAAGTATGGAGCTATGGAAAGAATAATGATGGGAATGACACTGAGACAGAAAATGAGCAACTTGGATACGAGAGCAAACCAAAGCAGATGATATTCTAACAACATGTAAGAAAACGAAATGGCCCTGATCAGGACATATAATGAGAAGGACAGATAATAGATAGACATTAAGAATAACAGAATTTGTTCCCTAGAGATCACAGGAGTAACAGGGGAAGGAAAAGAACACGATGGATTGACGAGCTAAGAAAGTTTGCGGATATAAACTGGCAAATAAAGATCATGAACAGACGGGAGTGGAAGGATATGTGTGAGGACTTTGTTTTACAGTGGACAAGTAATGACTGATGATGATGATGATGATGATGATGATGATGATGATGATGATGACAAACACAACTTTGTGAATAGTAAAAATATTTTCTTTTATTTTATGAATCATTTGGACGTTATTTGAGATAAATCTATGAAATGTCTGATTGGTGTTTCTCTCTCTCTCCTCTCTCTCTCTCTCTCTCTCTCTCTCTCTCTCTCTTTTTTAGTGAGGGCTTATTCATGATAAGTCCCAAAATCCTTATTTTCTCTGAAGAGGTATTTCCTTTCCTGTATACACTGCTAGAGCAATTATATCTTATATGTCACTGGCATTGCTTAGCTATGGCCATTAGTTGAAAACCAACATCATTTTTCAATAGCTTTATATCCAAAAAACACATATAATAATCAATGTATCATATGGAAATTCCATGAGAGATGTTAACTGAATATTATGAAAAAAATACGCCCTTTAATGAAAAATCAACATAATTTTTCAATAACGTTATTTCCCCCCCCCCCCAAAAAAAAAATAAAAAAATACATGTAATAATCTATGTATCATATGGAAATTCCCTGAGAGATGATGTCTGGATATTAAAAAAATGATTTAAATTAATCTTATATTTTTTCACTCCACTGGAATGTAATCTCCTTTCTTAATTCGCTCACGATGTCAGGTAATCCTAAATTCAATCAATTATTCAATCTAAGGATTTTCTCTCGTCAGTTGTAAAATGGGGAAGATCTTTCGTCAATCATGATCCAATCGAGATTCCAATATTAAAACTTTACAAATCCTCTGTTACTCGAGGTCAGGCTGAAGAAAACTAAAATGAATAGAGTAAATAGTCTAGGATATTAGTGGCCGATGTATTAACGTCCCTGACTGGTGCACGCCAGACTGGGGTTCGAGTCCCGTTCAAAATCGTAAGTTACATTGGTCGCTGCAACCTTACCATCCTTGTGAGCTAAGGATAAGGGTGTTTGGGGAGCCTATAGGTCTATCTGCTGAGTTATTAGCAGTCATTGTCTAGCCCTCCTTGGTTCTAGCTTGGGTGGAAAGCGGGCTTTTGTGCTGATCATATGTAATATGGTCAGTTTCTAGGGCAGTGTCTTGCTCGATAGGGCAATGTCACTGTCCCTTGCCTCTGCCATTCATGAGTGGCCTTTAAACCTTTAAAAAAAGGAGGAAGTAATTTACGATATTTAGTGGATGAAGTGTATGTTTACAAATGCATACTTTCGAAATTTATACAAAAAGAAAATACACACTGGAATAAAAATTACAGCAAACATTTCCTAATCTATGAAAAATTAGGTTAGATTTCTTTATCTTAGGGTGAAAAAAAATATTTTAAAATATATAGGAAACTGAGGTCAAGGTTAGGATGTGCTCATCTTCGTCCAATGAAGAAGAACGAATGTAGAGTGGTCGCAACAGCCAGGGAAATGAAAGACTCTTTAGGTACAAGACCTCTAGAGTTTTGAGGACTTTTTGTAGTTTTGAATATGTCCTTCCTTTGGCGTTCTGCCGGACTTGGGTTCGAGTCAAGTTCAAGCTCGATAGCTTCTTGTAGCGTTTGCAATCTCAACGTCCTTGTGAACTGAGGAGAGGGTGTTTGGGGGAGCTACTTTACTTGCCGAGTCATCTGCAGCCATTGCCTGGCACTCCCTTGTCCTAGCGTGGGTGGAGATGGTGCTTGGGTGCTGATTAAATATATATAATGGCAATCTCTAGCATAGTCCTGCTAACTAGGCCTCTGCTATTCATGGCCGGCCTTTGAACCCTGTAATACATTGGGAAGATCACAGAAGGGGACTATATAGTATATTATTAGGCGTTTCAAACTTTGTACTAATTTATCTAGAATAGCTGCAATTTGTAGATCGGGATTTTTTTTGGGAACTTGGAGTGACTAATTATTATCATTGTTAGCTAAGCTACAACCCTAATTGGAAAAGCAGGATGCTATAAGCCCAAAGGGCTCCAACATTGAAACAATCTAGTGAGGAAAATAAATAAAAGTAACTTATAGAATAGCATGCCCAAGTGTACCCTCAAGCAAGAGAACTCTAACCCAAGACAGTGGAAGACCATGGTACAGAGGCTATGGCACTACACAAGACTTCAGAACAATGGTTTGATTTTGGAGTGTCCTTCTCCTAGAAGAGCTGCTTACCATAACTAAAGAGTCACTTCCACCTTTAACAAGTGGAAACTTGCGTATAAATATATGCCTTTATTCAATCATATACGAATTATTTTGACAGACTTAATACATATCCAGAGCTAGGTACAGACATGTAATGGTAGTAAATGTTTATACATCCCGTTGCTTCGGGAAAAATTGAGGATTCTTAAATACTTTCTATCAACATTATTGCCAAAACATATTCAAGCGTTATCTTTATTCTGATTATCAGTATTTAGATTGATGAAATACCGTAAGGGTCAACAAATTTTAACATTTGCACAGTTATTATTATTATTATTATTATTATTATTATTATTATTATTATTATTATTATATATATATAATATATATATATATATATATATATATATACATATATATATACATACGTATATACATATATTTATATATATATATATATATATATATTATATATATACATACATATATAAGTATATATATATGCTATAATATACTGTATATATACATATATATATATATATATATATATATTGTATATATACTGTATACATATATATGTATATATACTGTATATATATACACATATAAGTATATATATACTATAATATATATATATATATATACATATATATATACATATATATATATACATACTGTATACATATATATATATATATATATACATTATACTGTATATATATATATATATATATATACATATATGTAAATATCACCCACGAATGGCATTTAATACTGGCCAGAAGCTGTTACCATAAAATGAATTCCAAGTGGATGTATATTCCCAAGATAGAATTCGGTATTAAATGCCATTCGTGGGTCATATTTACATTGTTTGAAATCACGTGTGCTTGTGATATATATTCATTTAAAATAACCACGTGTTGCAAACTCACGATTCAGCTATCATGGTGGAGATGGGTTTATTTTCAAGTGTATGAACAGATTCCTGAATTCGACAGGAATATGTATGGGGACTTGTCATAAACTTTTATC
>NC_090763.1:8459126-8461626 GCF_036898095.1 Palaemon carinicauda
GATACTGGAATGCTTTTTTTTTTGTCCATTGAAGAAACAACTTTAGTAAGATTAAGTTTGTACAAGGAAAAAGAATACTAGAGATAATAGGTAGTCAACATTGTTTATGTAAGTAATTTACAATATTCATCATTACGATGATGATTATGATTATGATTATGATTATTATTATTATTATTACTATTGTTATTGTTATTGTTATTATCATTATTATTATCATTAATATTATTATTATATGCTAAGCTACAACCCTTGTTGTTGAAGCCGGATGATATAAGCTCATGGGGCCCAAAAGGGAAAAAATCCCAGTGAGGAAAGGAAACAAGGAAAAAATAAAACATTAAGAACAGTAGCAACATTAAAATATTTCCTATATAAACTACAAAAACTTTAAGAAAACAAGAGGAAGAGAAATTAGATACAATAGTGTGCCCGAATGTACCCTCAAGCAGGAGAACTCTACCCAAAAACAGTGAAAGGCCATGGTAGGATTTTAATGTTTAATATGCAAGCACAATAGAAGTGTGCGTTATTCATGCAAAGTATGAAGTAAAATGAATTTCCAAGAAAATGTAACTAAAGGAGAACACCAGTTTGTAATGTCAACCTGGATATTCATAAGAATAGAAAAATGGATGAAATTAATGGATATATAAATAAATATATAAGATATTAACTTATTCAATTAGTCAGTAATTTAAGGCAATTGTATTTATTACTAATAATATTTTTTGAAATAAAAAACTAAAAAAATTGAGGGAACAAATAAAATGTTCCCCCACACCATTCCTGAAGATACGGCAAAAGGAGAGAGAGAGAGAGAGAGAGAGAGAGAGAGAGAGAGAGAGAGAGAGAGAGAGAGAGAGAGAGAGAGAGAGAGAGAGTGCAAAAGCTAGGGAAAAAAGTTAAGATAATGATGTTGCTATAGTCGGCCCAAGACGCTCCAACGCATTTCGTTTCAGTTGCAACACAGCCTTCAGCATTAACTTTGAATATGAGATTACCCCATCCGGGAGGAGCCGACGGAGAGCTCCTCTGTTATGGGAGCCAGATGGCATGGGAGTTTAGTTGGAGCCTTAAACCCCATCTCCCATCTCTGGTATTAACCCTTTGTCCGCCCAGCCCCGTTCACAACCAGGCTCCCGTGAGGCAACCTCGTTGAACATCGCTCGCATATCCGGGGACCAGATAGATTTATTGGTTTGGCTATTCCTCCCACCATTCCAAAAGATACGACAAAAGAATGGTGCTAAGAGAGAGAGAGAGAGAGAGAGAGAGAGAGGAGAGAGAGAGAGAGAGAGAGAGAGATATGCGCTGTAGTTATTCAGTGGCCACTTTCCTCTTGGTAAGGGTAGAAAAGACTTTTTAGCTATGGTAAGCAGTTCCTCTAAGAGAACGACACTCCAAAACCAAACCATTGGTCTTTAGTCTTGGGTAGTGCCATAGCCTCTGTACCATGGTCTTCCACTGTCTTCGTTTACAGATGTCTTGCTTGGGGGTATACCCAGGCACGCTATTCTATATGGTTCACTATTTTCTTTCCCCAATGGGATAATTTCCCTGTTGGAGCCATTGACTTTATAGCATCCTGCTTTTCCAACTAGGGTTGTAGCTTAGCTAATAATAACAACAACAACAACAACAACAACAACAACCACAACAACAACAACAACAACAATAATAATAATAATAATAATAATAATAATAATAATAATAATGCTTTGTGAGTAGCACTATGAAATACATTATAATTACCTTCGCTTAATGTGATAAGTTTATTAGAAAAATCTTTCCAACGGTAGTTAATCATCGTAATTCCCTGACAGATATTTCACAGCCCCTCAATTACGTAGTTATCACTGCATTTACTGGAAATTACATTTGAAAAAACGTCGGCTTTTCGCTTGCATACTGCAAAATGAAATGCAATTGGTTTAATAGCAAAAGTAATTAGAAATTTTCGCTCTGTTTCATTAATAGAGTTGAAAGTGGTGTTAATACTTTGCTGATGGTAAATAGTGTAAAGAGGATTTTAATAAACAATTGAGTTAATTATGTCCATTCTTTTCTTGATAAATATGTTACTATTCTTTTCATCCTTAAATGCTTTTCATAGGGATATTACTGTTAACTTCAAATGTCCAGATGTTAATGGCTTGAAGGAAATAAATTCGAGTAGGCTTACATATATACATACATACACACACTATATATATGTATATATATATATATATATATATATATATATATATATATATATATATATCTATATATATATATACAGTATATGCATGTATGTATATATAAATAAATATATATACGTGTATATATATATATATATATATATATATATATTTATATATATATATATATATATATATATATATATATATACATACATACGTGTATATATATACATACATATATATATATATATATATGTATATATATGTGTGTATGTCTGTGTGTATATATATACATACAGTATATAAAATGTTGA
>NC_090763.1:8469126-8471626 GCF_036898095.1 Palaemon carinicauda
TGTTGTTGTTGCTCAATGGTTAATTGAATTCAAATAAAGCAATAATTATTTAGGCTTAGAAATAGACTTTCTTTTTCTTTAGTTTATCCCTTATTTAGTCTACTCCCCAGCTTGAAGACCCAGGCTTACATGGATGAGGACTATGAAGCGCGAACTAAATGATGATGAATGGAGAAGTATTGAATTAAAAGCTCAAGATAGAGACGTCTGGCGAAATCTAACCGAGGCTCTTTGCTTCAATAAGCGTAGGAGATGATGATGATGATGATGGTGATGATGAGGAATAGACTATAAACACACTCCTGTATTTACATTTGAAGGGTGGAATCCAAATAACAAGCGATGAATTCTATAATTTAAGCTATCTTTGCGGCTGATCATTTTATCGATAGATTAGTATGAATTAGGTTAGGCAGTCTGACATTAATTAGCAAATGATAAGAGGTCTAAACTGTTTTAATTTCATGTATCGAAATTTTAAAGCTTAAGGAGTGGTGTTTTCTAAGCATATTATTATTGCTAAGCTACAACCCTAGTTGGAAAAGAAGGATGCCATAAGCCCAGAGGCTCCAACAGGGAAAATAGCCCAGTGAGGAAAGGAAAAGAGGAAATTAGAATATTTTAAGAGGAGTAACGACATTAAAATAAATATCTCCTATATAAAGTATAAAAACTGTAACAAAACAAGAGGAAAAGAAATAAGATAGAATAGTGTGCTCGAGTGTACCCTCAAGCAAGAGATCTCTAACCCAAGGCAGTGGAAGACCGTGGTACAGAGGCTATGGCACTACCCAAGACTAGAGAACAATGGTTTGGATTTTTGAGTGTCAGACAACAGAGCAGTTAGATACAAAATCCCTGCATGAAAAAAATAATAGTTACAGACAAAAGGCTATGGCACTACCCAAGACTAGAGAACAATGCTTCGATTTTGGAGTATCGGACAATAGAGTAGTTAAATACAAAATCCCTGAATGAAAAAAATAATAGTTACAGACAATAATTATGAAGTTTTAGGGAAACATCCTTCTTTGATAATGCCACATATGATTTTCCATCACAATATATTATTTAGCTTACTCTTGTTTTCTTTTTCTTTTTTTAAGTTTTTATAATTTATATAAGAAATTTTCATTTTAATGTTGTTACTCTTCTCAACCTCTTTTATTTCAATTGTTCAATACTATTCTAGTAGTTTATTTATTTCCTTATTTGCTTTCCTCAATGGGCTATTTTCCCCTGTTCGAGGCCTTGGGCTTTTAGCATCCTGCTTTTCTAGCTAGGGTTGTAGCTTAGCTAAATAATAATAAGAATAATGATGATGATGATAATAATAATAATAATAATAATAATAATAATAATAATAATAATAATAATAATAATAATGATTATTAATATTATCATTATTTGTATTCTTATTACCATTAATAATAATAATAATAATAATAGTAATAATGATAATTATTGTTATTATTATTATTACTATTATTATCATAAATAATTAGGTTGTTTTATCCCAATCTTATCGTGCGTCGAGTGACATTACGCCCTAAAATCTAAAGTAGTTCAGGTTTCAAACTCTTTTCGATGAAAGAAAAAAAAAATATGGCTTTATATTGACTAAGTAACTCTGATAGATCTTAATATCCATGGGTTTAATGGCAGATCTAAGGTATTGGAGAAAAAAAATTATTCTTATGAGATCAGGTCATTAAACCCTTCACTCTTCACTTCTCTCTTCTTCAGGCTCGGAGCTTATAATCTCAAAGAGTTTTTCATTCTTTTTTTGTTCTTTTACTGATATAACGCTGTCAATTTAACCTTATTTTTTAATTGACTTCTTTGAACTGTTTTCCCTGACGTCCCATTTTAATTAAGTTTATTATATGCTTTCAGAAGGAATATTTTATCATTAAAGGGGAAATTGACCTGATTCTTAAATATTACTTTTTTTCTGCGCTATTAAAAATGTGTATTAAAAACGGTAAATAATTAGCAACATCTATTCCAGGATTTTTACAGTTTTAATAAACTGATACATCCTTGACATATCAATAAAAATTTCCCCATGTCTCCGCAATCCTCCTTTCCCCTGATGTCATAAATGTAGGTTAAATCCACGAGGTCAAAAAAAAAAAAAAAAAAAAAAAAAAAAACTTCATTGTTTCCTATATTTCACTGCATTTATCCACTTATGTCATAAATGTAGGTTAAGTCAAAAAAAAAAAAAAAAAAAAAAAAAAAAAAAAAAAAAAAAAAAAATTTCATTGTTCTCTATATCACGCTGCAGTTACGTGCCCTAAGCAAATTGTAGGGTAACTTTATCGCATATTTTATTACGGTCATTTGGAACTTACTTCCATGCTAATCACACGTCTTTTCCTCGGAAAAGGGTATTTATTACGCAATTACATCCAGTGTCCAATTATTTTAATAGAAGACTCGCGTGGAGTCGCCGGAGACGAACCCTGTAGTTGAAGAGGCTCGTAATTACATTCTA
>NC_090763.1:8476626-8486626 GCF_036898095.1 Palaemon carinicauda
GGTTTCCCTTTAAGACATCGTAATACAACAGGGGACACGCATGTCTGAACGTGCCACATAGCTATCTCCACCCCGAACAGAGTTAATGCTTCGGTGTGTAAGGGCTGAGAATAGCTGGGAGCCGTTCCACAGCTAATCTCACTCGTGGCTACTACTGATACTCGAGACGTAAACAAACGGACGCCATTGCTCTAATGACGTCACGCGCGTCTTTATCCTGGCGCCAGTTGCTGCCCATCACCATGATACAATTGTGTAGGGTGGGAACAAACTGAACGAAGTAGTAGGGAGGGTCCATCAGGACGCCATGGCTATCTCACCCAAAAATAGATTTTTCGCTTCGCTCAAAATCCGTTTTTTGGGCTCAAGCCATGGCGTCCTGATGGAAGAGTACCAGAGAATCAATGTATCGTGGTAGATTTTCCCCCAGAGTTAAGTGCCTAGGCATTGACAAAACAGCAAAGTAATCTTAGGTAAGAACCATAGGAACGAAGTATCCTGCCCCCCATTGGTAGGAAGTTCCCATGGGCTATGCCGACGTCAAAGTGGTATTGAAGGGCTATTCATCTTGACAGAAGAACTTTTAAGAACTTAGAGATGAAGCAGAATGTTTGATATTTGTATAGGAACATTCTGAAGTAGGCCAGTGGTGGTTGGGCACTGTGTGTAGAGTTCATCTCCTGATTATCAGAAGTAAGTATTCGTGTAGGAACCTTACTGAGACAAGGTGAATATAATTTAGGATTAGACATCTTAAATTCTTCATGACCATAGGAAAGGAGGAATAAATAAAACTATGACAGTATGTATTTCATAGTAAGTAGGAGCTGAAAGAGACGCATAAGTAATAAAATAGAAATTTTATTTCACAATGCAGAAATTAAATAATTTACAGCAAAAGTAAAGTTCATTTACAGTAATAATAATGTACATAGAAATAAAGGCTTGCTCTTGAGTCTGAAAAGGAATTTCAGGATTAGTAGGTACTCGTTCTCGAGGAACGCAAGTCTTTAAACAACACATCATGCTCAAGGCATGCGGCACTTGTGTGACACTATGACATTTCACCTGGGATAAGAACAGTTATAAAAGCACTAAGTGTTTTTAGACATCACTATGAATCACTCGAGGGTCAACATAGGCACCCGAAGAGTTAGAGTCCCAAGTAACTCACTGTTCTACGCAGAGTTAGGTGCAGGTTTCATAACACTACCTGCGGCTACCACAAAATGTTTGATTTCGTGCACTTGTTTCGCATAATGTTTAAAGAAAACTCGCGAGGACTTCCAGCCCGTAAAGTTTTTAAGGCTCTCAAAGTCCATGCTCTGAAAGAAGTTCAGAGAAGATGCCACTTTTCTAGGATCATGACCAGCGGGTGTACTGTTCGGATCCGCTCTGCGAATGAAGTAGGTGATTTTCGCTCTTAATTGTTTCAGTGACAGGTCGCTGCCCGATGTTTCTCCTTTGAAGAGTTGGCCTCCACCAAAGTTCGAAGTTCTGCGAAGATAGACCTTGAGACTCTCTACTGGACATAGAGAGACATCCTCCTTCAGGGGGCATATTCTCCAAGGGCCCCATCTTTTGGTGGGTAATTCATTTTTGGCGAGAAACGTCGGATCAGGGGAGAGGGTCACTTCTCCTGAATCAGCAAACAGGATGTGTCCCTCTTCTCTTGATAATGCCACTATTTCGCTGACTCGAGCTCCCGAGGCGAGAGCAAATAAAAATATAACTTTCTGAGTCAGATCCTTGAGGGGGCATGAATCATTGTCCAAGTTGGAGGCGAAATGGAGCACCTTGTCTAGTGACCAGGAGATCGGTTTCGGAGGGGGTGCTGGGCGTAGGCGAGCACATGCTTTCGGCAATTTGTTAAAGATGTCGTTGGACAGATCAATTTGGAAAGCATATAGAATTGGTCTAGTCAAAGCCGATTTGCAGGTTGAAATCGTATTGGCTGCTAATCCTTGTCCATGAAGGTGAATGAAGAAGGACATACAGAAATCAATGGTGATTTCTTTAGGATTTTTTGCTTTAACAAAGGAGACCCATTTCCTCCAGGATGATTCATATTGCCGTCTCGTGGATTCGGTCTTGTATTCCTCTAGGAAGTCTAGACTTTTCTTCGAGATCCCAAACCTCTTCTTTGCGGCAAGGGAGAGAAAATCATGAGATGAAGGTCCTTGATTTTCGATGATGAAGCGAAGACAGTCGACTTCTGTACTTGTTGAGAGAGAACTGGGCCCGGGAGAGGGATCAGCTTGGGCTGCAGCTCCAGGACCAGGGGGGTACCAGTTGCTCCGGGGCCACTTGGGAGCCACTAGGGCCGCTGTCCCTTTGAAGGTTCTCAATTTGGAGAGGACTTTCAACAGAAGGTTGGTGGGAGGGAACAGGTATATCTTCGACCATCTGTTCCAGTCCAGTGACATGGCGTCCACCGCTTCTGCTTTGGGGTCCTCGTACGGGGCTACGTACAGAGGAAGTTGATTGTTGTCGCTCGTTGCAAAGAGATCTATCTGAAGTTCTGGGACTTGATGAGAGATGAAGGAGAATGATCTTGCGTCTAGAGACCATTCCGACTCTATCGGGTTTGTCCGAGATAGAGCATCCGCTGTCACGTTGCGGAATCCTTGTAGGTGAACTGCAGACAGGTGCCACTTCTTCTTCTCCGCCAGACGGAAGATTGGGAGAAGCACCTGATTTATCTGGGGCGATCTTGAGCCTTGGCGATTGAGACAACGAACTACCACCGAGTTGTCTAGGGTTAGACGGATGTGGATCGAGGGCGGCGGGGATAGCTTCTTCAGAGTAAGAAGGACCGCCATGGCCTCCAAGATGTTTATGTGGAACGTCTTGAATAGTGGAGACCAGGTCCCTTGAGCTTGTTTCAGGTGGGAGTGACCTCCCCAGCCCTCCAGTGAGGCATCCGTGTGGATGTTGAGTGATGGAGGAGGGTGTTGGAGAGGAATGGACCTTTTCAGGGCCATTGCTTCCGACCACGGCTTTAGGAGGCGTCGAAGTCTGTTTGGAAGCCGTCTCTTGAGGTCTCTTCGAGCGATGGATGCCGATCGTCTCCAGACTCCCGCGGCATCCTTTAGCTGTGCACGAAGCACTGGGTTTGTCACTGAGGCGAATTGTAGAGAGCCTAGAACTCGTTCCTGCTGTCGTCTTGAAATGCGTTTGGATTTCAGTAGTCGCTTGACAGACCCTGCTATTTCCTTCCTTTTCTTCTGGGGGATGGAAAGGCGGTGTGACTGAAGATTCCAGTGGATTCCCAGCCACTGAAACTTCTGAGCCGGAGAGAGGCGAGATTTCTTCTCGTTGATCTTGAATCCCAGATGTTCTAGGTACTGGGTAACTTCGTCGCAAGACTTTGTACACTCTTCGGGCGATGGAGCCCAGACTAGCCAGTCGTCGAGGTAGGCCATCACCTGGACGTTTCTTAGGCGGAGCTGTTGTACTATGGCATCCGCCAGCTTTGTGAAGATCCGAGGGGCCACATTGAGGCCGAATGGCATGGCCCGGAAGGCGTAGCTTTTTCTTTGGAGTCGAAATCCTAGGTAGGAGGAAGCGTGATGGTTCATTGGAATGTGCCAATAGGCATCCGCCAGGTCTATAGAGACCGTGTAGGAACCTTGAGGCAGAAGGGTCCTTATTTGTTGAAGCGTCAGCATCTTGAATTTGTTGTTCTCTATGAACTTGTTGAGGGGGGATAAGTCCAGAATGACTCTGAGCTTGTCTGAGTCCTTCTTGGGAACGCAAAACAGTCTCCCTTGGAACCTGGTGGACTTTACCTTCCTTATCACCTTCTTGTTCAAGAGGTCTAGAACATATTCTTCCAGAATGGGGGTCGATTGTTGAAAGAACCGCTGGAAGATTGGGGGCGGTTGCACCCAACTCCAGCCTAGACCGTTCTTGATGATGCTGTGTGCCCAAGGATCGAAGGTCCAACGATCCTGGAATTGGCGGAGTCTTCCTCCCACCGGAAGCACTTCATTGCTTCTGGTGTCCCGAGGACTTGTTGCCTCGGCCGCTAGCTCCCTTTCCTCCTCTACCTCTGGAGGGACGACGAGAGGCGTCTCTGCTTGCACCCCTGGACGAGCCTCTACCTCTGGCATGAAAGGTAGTGGATGGCTGCTCAAAGGCAGGGGTGAAGACCGGTGACTGTGACAACACCGGTTGGGGGACCAATTGAAAGGTCTGTTGTGGTTGGGCAACCACTTGGGAGGTAGCGGGTCCCGGAAACTGACGTCGTTGTTGACGTTGCTGGGGTTTTGGCTTCTGAGGTTTCCTCTTAGGCTGAGGTCCATCGTCCTGAGAGGTTTTCCTTTTTCTGGACATGCCCCACTTGTGGAGAAGGTTCCTATTCTCCGTGGCGGCTCTGTCAGTTATTTCCTTGACAAGGTCAGAAGGAAACAGGTGCTTTCCCCAGATGTTGGAGGAAATCAGCCTCCGGGGTTCGTGTTTCACGGTGGCACCGACAAACACGAATTCACGACAGGCTCTACGAGCCTTTATGAAATGGTACAAGTCCTTCATTACTGTGAGTAAGTGGGATTTGGCTAGTACCATGTAGTGATCAGGTACTCCTGTGTCACAGGCCATAACTTCAAGTTGGACTTGATGAGAAAGAGATGCCGCAAGCCTCTCCTTCGTGTCTTGTTCCCGGCGAAGGAGGTGATCATTGAGCTTAGGGAGGTCTTCATTAAACTGACGTCCGGCGACGTCAGGATCGAGCCTACCCACGACGAAAGTATGTTGAACATCTTTCCATTGTCTAGTGTCAGGGGGTGTCACGATGGAGAAGGGTCTGCACTCCTCCAGTGCAGGGCAGGGTTTTCCTTCTTCCGCCGCTTTAAGGCATGCAGCCAAGGCCTTTTCCAAAAAAGGAAGAATCGCAGTGTCAGGTGCGACATATGTAGGATGCTTCTTGCTCAAGGCAGGAAGCTTAGAGCAGGTAAAGCCCCTGCTCTTAAATGCGGAGGCTAGCATAGCCTGGGCCTTTGCGAGATCGAACACTATCTCTTCTTTAGGTTCGGTCTCCTCCTTCGAGGCAGGTTCGGAACGAAGCCGGACGTAACAGTCCGGGTAGGCCTCGAAGCTTGGGAAGAACTCCACATCTTCCAACGGGACCGTGCCGATTTTGTCACTAACAAAGATCCTGCCGGTCGCAATAACCATATGCTCTGCATACCTCCACGGGTTGGCATGAGAGCAAGCTGGGAGATCCTTGACCGAGATCTTCTTCGGGTCTCTGGATCCAATCATAGACCTGATGGACTCCTGGTTCTCCTTCAGTCTGTCGTCCATGACAGCTTTAATCAGTCGGATCAGTTCTTGGGTAGAAGAGGAAGGATCCGGGGTCGAGGAGGTAGACGGAATGGACATTTCCGTCGGTGTAGGAGTAGGCGGAGGGATGGACGAGGGAGTAGCTCCAAGCTCCGACTCGGTGTATTCCACCTTGTCTTCGTCCTCTTCGGCTCCTTGAGCCATAAGCGTCTTCTCCGTGTCTTCCGAGACGTCAGAGATCTGTTCATCATCCTCGGAATCTAAACGACACTCGTGCATGGACTGAGCCATGACCACATCAGGTTCCACCGAAATTTGGACAGTGGGGATTGCTTCTTTTGGAACCACTGAGTCAGGGGAGGCCTTAGGGAACAACAGGGACCTCAGTTCTTCGGTGGCCAGGTACGGTCCAGTAGCATTTCTCTGAAAACCACGCACCCACTTGCGCAGTTTTTCACGAGCAATGTCTCTAACCTCCGCTGAGGGAGGGTTATGGAAGGCCTCAACTAGGTAGGCCTGGCAGACCGTACATTCCAGTGGATTCCAGAACTTCCAATCCCCTTTCTTGTCTGCGCAAGGGGCGTGAGTCCTGCACGCCGTATGTCCGTAAAACTGCGAGCGTTTCACAGCACAGTAGGCGAAGTCACACTTCATCTGCTCCTCCTGTGGAAGAAAGAGAAAATGAGTATGGGGGAGTCATAGGAATGGCTCTTAAACTAAGTTAATATTAATCATTAATTTTAACTTAAAGAAGGTGTGATGCATAGAGAATGAAACAGTAAAGGAGAACACGCTCCATGCATCTCGCCCGGCTGGTTACCATAGGCTTGGTCCTGGGATAATCCAAATGACCGAGATCATTGGATATAGTTTCCTAGGATTCCCATTATATTGGAACTCCATGGAAAGCCAAGGACAAGGTTGGGATCGAATTCATTCGGTTCCCAGTTAAGAGCCAGAAGGCCTCATTAAGGGTAACTGCTTCTGGCAACCAGCCGCGCTAAGATGCACATAGCATGCTGGAAATAGAAGAATGCAAAGAGACAGCATGATCACTAATAGAGCAGTACTAGGTACTGATCTTAAAAGCAAAGCAGCTTATCTATTTGCAATGTAGGGCTATCTTAGTCTTATGATAGCTACAGAGAGGGGGTGCAAGTATTCTTGACGCCTCCGGGGCATCCGGCAAGCCGCCGGCATGCCGGAGCTCGCTCCAGCGTAGATTCTGGCACTAGAACAGACAATTTTCAAAGTCAGTTAGATACCAGGATGGCGGCCGCCGGCACAACGGCGGCACGCCGGCAGGGAGCGGCGGCTCCGGCAGCCGGAGGATGCCAGATTGGTGACTGGGGTAAGGATGGTACAGGTAGTATCGGGTTGCCGGCAGTATATGCCGGCACTCCGGAGATCGACCGGCAAGCGGACGATTAGATAGGAGTAGGAGAGCCGCCGGTAGTAGCCGGCGGCAGCCGGCAGTCCCTCGGTACACGGGGGGGCTGGCGGCAAGGGTAGGGAAGTCACCAAGAGGGAGGCAGGTATTGCCGACAGTAGAGGCGGCAAGAGACCGGCACCCGGATAGATAGAGAGACAGGGGGAGGGGGGAAAGGATGCAGGAAGTACCGTCAGGGTTCCAGACATCCCTCCCCCTCCCTGAGGGGGTGTACCCATGATAGAGACAGGCTCTAGCATCCATAAGCAGGGGTCACTAGGGACCGGGAGCAGGTAGCCCAAGGGAGGACTAGGGAACACCCAAGAGGGGGGGAGACTCCCCTATGCAGAGCTACACTAGTAACTAACCTTATAGGACACTATGAAGGTATATGTACCAGAGCGGACAGCACAGGGAAGCTCGGGTAGCCCAACTCATCCACCCTAAGGAGGATTTGTAGGACAGGGGACAGATGAGTATAAACTAACCTAAGCATAGGCTAGGCTATACAAGAGATAGGTGGGGAGGGAGAAGAGAGAGGTCTTCCCAGGAAGGGTTTCTGTACCAGAGCGGCCACTAAGGGAAGGGAGGACACTCCCTAACCTAAGATTAGGCTGATCGGCTAAAACGGTGCAAGAGTACAGTTTCAGCATGGAACAGAGAAACCTTCCTAACCCGACCTAGATCAGGGCTAAAAGTCCTGAACTAGGCAAGGAAGAAGACGTATCGCTATCGCAGGAAAGTCATAGACTATCCTAGCCATAGAGGTAGGCTAGCCTAACCTCACTCTCAGACGCAATCCTAAAGGGGGTTCATTCCTTTAGGGAGGACTGAGAGGCGATATAAATACTCTATTAGACAATTAATCCCTTTACTCAGAAAAGGGATCAAGGCTAAATAGAGGGAGTGCCAAGGCAGGGGATGAAGGAAGCATATAGGGGTCCTAAGGTTAGGTTAGGCTAGAAAGAATCACTGACTAGCCTATCCCCTATATGGTCCCTGAAGGCGAAAACATTTGCATCACTAGTCAAAAGTATTGTAAAATAATAATGCCACTATCTTCATAACTTAGTCTAGGATCACTAATAAATCATGCATGAACACTTGTATGTAGGCTCCTGGCCTGGGGGCTATAGTAGCCGACTGGTATGAGGTCAATCGATGACCGATAAAAAGCGTCTAAACACGATATAAAAGTTCCTAGCTATGAAGACTAAATAAACTAATGTATTCGATTAGTATATAATGCCGGAAGCGTTGTTGTGGCTAACTAAATAAGACATGCAAAACAACAACGACGCCATAAAATGGCGGGTCCGGTAGAGGCACAGCTCTGCCACAAAACATCAATTATTTCGCGAAATAATATTTACTTTACGGCCAGAGCTTAATTAAACAATACTGGAACCTTGTACTCAACTTTCCAGAAGAAGGCGAGGCTGAAGGTAACGACATAGCGAAGATGCAAAGCGATAAAGTTAACACAAGGGAAAATCCGTCTAAGTAGGGCAGCTACTAAACAAAGGATAAAGACGCGCGTGACGTCATTAGAGCAATGGCGTCCGTTTGTTTACGTCTCGAGTATCAGTAGTAGCCACGAGTGAGATTAGCTGTGGAACGGCTCCCAGCTATTCTCAGCCCTTACACACCGAAGCATTAACTCTGTTCGGGGTGGAGATAGCTATGTGGCACGTTCAGACATGCGTGTCCCCTGTTGTATTACGATGTCTTAAAGGGAAACCTTTGAGATACTCGCTCCAGAAGTTAGAATTCTGTGATAACCTGTGGTTAAATTCTCTGGGAATATCTTAGTAGTCTTATACCCAAGGAAGCTACCAAACAGGAACCTTCCATCAGGACGCCATGGCTTGAGCCCAAAAATATATATATATATATATATATATATATATATATATATATATATATATATATATATTTAGATGTTTATATATATAAACAAATGTATATATATATATATGTCTATATATATATATATATATATATATATATATATATATATATATATATATATATATATATAATGGGTTCACGTTTACATTTGATGCAATGATTTTGAATTACCAATATAATATTACTGAAGGAAATTTGATGTCCACAGTCCAGTTAGGTTTCTGCCAATCTGTGCGCGAATGATTGAAAAATGCTCGGCAATGGTTTCAGTGAAAACGATCTTGTTATGTTATATTAGAAATGCTTGGGTTTTTATTGCTTCTCTCTCTCTCTCTCTCTCTCTCTCTCTCTCTCTCTCTCTCTCTCTCTCTCTCTCTCTCTTTCATTTCTAGTATCAGTCATTATCATTCTCCTGTCACTAATTAGTCTCTCTCTCTCTCTCTCTCTCTCTCTCTCTCTCTCTCTCTCTCTCTCTCTCTCTCATTTCTAGTATCAGCCATTATCATTCTCCTGTCCCTAATTAGTTTCTCTCTCTCTCTCTCTCTCTCTCTCTCTCTCTCGCTCTCTCTCTCTCTCTCTCTCTCTCTCTCGTTTGAAACTCATATAGATGAAATTTATAAGAAAGTGATGGGCACTTTAATTTATTTAAATAGAGTAAAAGACTCATTTGATTCCTCTACGCGTAAAATAGTTGTTCAGTCGCTGGCTATGAGTATAATCAACTACTGTTTAAAAATTTGGGGAGTAACTGGCTCTACACAAATGAAAAGGGTTCAAAAACTTCAAAACTTTGCCGCCCGAGTGGCTGTTGGTAATGTAAAAAAACATGACCACATATCCCCTTACCTCAAAAAATTAGAATGGTTAAAGATAAAAGACAAATATACCATAGATGTCTGTAATTTGGTATTCAAAACAATACGTAAAATAACTCCTGAATGGTTATACGATTTTCCAACAGTACACGCAGTTAATGGGGTTTCTACTCGACAGCAGGAAAATCTATATGTAGAAAGGGCGAAAACAGAGATAGGCTCCCGCCAGTTTAGAGTTCGAGGCCCAGCATTATACAATAAAGTACCTGGCACAATTAAACAAAAATCCTCTCTCGCTGCTTTTAATGTAAACTTAAAGAAACTAATCTTAAATGGTCCCGATTAATGTAAGAATGTTATGCTTAATTGCTTTATTAAAAGTGCTTTTGAAGGCACTACTGTACTTCGATAGATGTTGGAATTAGTTTTAGATAATATTTATGGATAAGATGGCTTTTATTTACAAATTAAGATTTCCTTATAATCTAGTATGCATATTTGATTACTATGTGTTATTTTAATATGATTTGTACATGACTTGTTTTTAACACAACTTATG
>NC_090763.1:8496626-8504666 GCF_036898095.1 Palaemon carinicauda
ATTACTAAATGTATTAAGAATAAGGATAACTCATTTTGACTCAAAACAACAGCCATCGTTAATTTTCAAAAAAAATACAAAAAGGTTATGGAAAATATTTAAACAGACATTAATGAACACCGTATCAACTATTATTATCATTATTATTATTATTATCATTATTATTATTATTATTATTATTATTATTATTATTATTATTATCAATTGCAAAGCTACAACCCTAATTTGAAAAACAGAATGCTATATGCTCATGGGATCCAACAGGGAAAATAACCTAGTGAGGAAAGGAAACTAAGGAAAAATAAAATATTTTAAGAACAGTAACATTAAAATGAATATCTCCTATATAAACTATAAAAAACTTTAACAAAACAAGAGGAAGAGAAATAAGATAGAATAGTGTACCCGAGTGTATTCTCAAGCAGATAAGACATACCAGAAGGTCCATACAGAAGGAGAGAGAGAGAGAGAGAGAGAGAGAGAGAGAGAGAGAGAGAGAGAGAGAGAGAGAGAGAGAGAGAGTTACATTCCCTTTGGCCATAGGGGAAATGCATTATAACTTGGCTAACCTTTCTTCTTTTGAAGAGTTGCTAGAACTTCCATGATGTCAGATGGTATTATCCGTTCAGGGCAAAATGTGTCCCGTGATCAGCCCCCCTTTCAGAGGTGTATTCTACAAATTAAAGGAACATGTCATTGTAATATGTAATTTCCCTTGCAATTTTATTATACACTTGGATAAGTATATAATTCACAAACATAAACACACAAACGCACGAACATTACCAAGCCTTTAGTACGGTACAAAAATGCAAAGGAAATATTTATTTTGATGTTACTGTTCTTGAAATATTTAATTTCTCCTTGTTTCCTTTCCTCACTGGGCTATTTTTCCCTGTTGGAGCCACTGGGGTTATAGCATCATGTTTTTTACAACTAGGGTTGCAGCTTAGCAATAAATAATAATAACAACAATAATAATAATAATAATAATAATAAAAATAATAATAATAATAATAATAATAATAATAATAATAATATTGATTGAGTAGTGTAACGGGTGTCTTCAGAGGGGCTTACCCTCCCAAACTTACTCAAGTTTAGAATTGCGTGTGGGGCTGATAATCTCACTCCCAAAGGCTTGCTGAGACCCCAAAAGGCTTTATTAACTAACTGTGTTTAGATTAATTTCATATATAAACTGTCCTGGTTCATATCTCATTCCACTTTACACCAAGAGAAGGACCAATGTATGATGGCTGGAATATAATGAATAATTATATTTCCCTTATCACACACACAAACACACACATGCACACACACACAAACAAACACACACATACACACACACACACACACATATATATATATATATATATATATATATATATATATATATATATATATATGATAACTTTTGCACATTTAGACGTGTTTTTCATATTCAAATAAGCCATATATATTTTTGATACATTAATGTCTGGATTCTCTTAACGACCTCGGGATCAGAGCCCCAGGCGAAATCACACAAAGACAAGAGCTTGTTTCGATTCCCGGCCGGTCACAAGCTCTTGTCTTTGTGTGATTTCGCCTGGGGCTCTGATCCCGAGGTCGTTAAGAGAATCCAGACATTAATGTATCAAAAATATATATGGCTTATTTGAATATATATATATATATACATATATATATATATATATATATATATATATATATATATATATATATATATATATATATATATATAAGTGTGTGTGTATCTGTGTATCTGTGTGCACCTAGCTTTTTACACATTTTCCTCTAGAAGCATGGCCGGAACACCGAGACATTTATACCGTCCAAAGACCTTCTTGAAACGCAATGTATTGCAAGCAGACAACACTTCAAATCATAAAACGAAAAGCAGAATCACCCATTAAATGTTGTTATGTGACCCGTGGAAGAAATAATATATAAATACAACATTCCTTCTCTCTTCCGACTTCGGCTAAGTTGAAAAGTATCGTTCGCTATCCTTTTTTAAGGTTAGTTTATCACTCGCTTTCTTATCGTTGATTCTGTTCTACGTCTACTTTCTGATTTTTATAACCGTATAAATTGTGCGGTTGAGAGCACGCTGTCTACTATAAAGTTTCAAAGGGTCGTATAGTTAGTTTATTGGAACTGACTTTTGCTTTAGGGAACTTCTGTAATAAAGTGTATATGGATGTGTGTGTATATACATACATACATACATATATATATAAATATATATATATATATATATATATATATATATATATATATAAATATATATATATATATATATATATATATATATATATATATATATATATATATATATATATATATATATATATATATATGGTATGTGTATATACACACGAATATATATATATATATATATATATATATATATATATATATATATATATATATATATATATACATATTCATATGAATACATATACATACATGTGTTTGCATGCGTATATACATATGTACATATATATATATATATATATATATATATATATATATATATATATATATATATATATATATATATAAAGAGAAAGATTGACGTGACAAGAGAGTCTATGTTCACTTATATGTACTGATATCTATATGCACTTCAGAAGTGGATTAATGAATTCCAGCTATTATGCTTTACAATTATATATATCTTTTTTTTAATCAAGGGTACGTTATTTAGTAACAACTTGCTCTGGTTAGGAGTATATAGCAACTGTCATTAAAAAAGAGAATTAGCACGCGATATGTCTTAACGGCCTGGCGTCCGCTAACCATCACAACAATTACATTTACCAACGCCGGCTGCTCATTCCCAGCGGCGCTGAAAGAGTAACGTTTCTCAGTTTTTTTTGCATGTCTGTCGAAGCCATTGGAATCTCGGGAGAGGGTGGAACGTAGTGGAAGAAATCATGCCATTTCGCGTGTACATTAGCCATCGTGGCCTTCCGATTATGGCACTTCCATGGCCTCTAATGAACACATTACCTTCGCTCTTCGTGTGAGGTGAAGAAAAAAAAGGGCATTTTCTGTGAGTGAAGACCAACGTGATGTTTGCTGGGAGTATTGATTCTCGTGACAATTCCCATTCCTGGGATATTTATTTCTCTTATAGCCTCACTTTTTCTTCTCATATTTTGGATATATGGCTCCAGCATGATGTTATCATGCCATATTATATTCTATTACTTGCCTGCTTAGTTGGTATTAGCTATACTTGAAAAAATCGTAATTCTAATCTGAAATTCACCGTAAGAATATAGTGTTCTCAGCCGTATTTCAGTAAAATACAGGCGACCGTAATTTTTACCAAAATTTGTTATCATCTTTTACGGGTTGGTGACCGTAATATCACTCCAAAAAGCCGTAATTTCAATCTGAAATTCAACGTAAGAATATAGTGTTCTCAGCTGTATTTCAGTAAAATACAGGCGACCGTAATTTTTACCAAACTTTGTTATTATCTTTTACTTGTTGGTGACCGTAAAATCACTCCTAAAAGCCGTAATTTCAATCTGTAATTCTCCGTAAAAATCTACTGGTCTCATCCGTATTTCAGTAAAATACAGGCGACCGTAATTTTTACCCTATTTTGTTATTATATTTTACGGGTTGGTGACCGTAAAATAACCCCTAAAAGCCGTAATTTCAATCTGTAATTCTCCGTAAAAATCTACTAGTCTCATCCCTATTTTAGTAAAATACAGGAGACCGTAATTTTTACCTTATTTTGTTATTATATTTTTCGGGTTGGTGACCGTAATATCACTCCTAAAAGCCGTAATTTCAATCTGAAATTCTCCGAAAAAATCTACTGTTCTCGGCCGTATTTCAGTAAAATAAAGGAGACCGTAATTTTTACCCTTCTTTGTTATTATCCTCTACGAGTTGGAGACCGTAACATCACTCCTTTATGTCAATATATCTATTTTTTAAAACGGCAAATGCATGGCAACATTTATTCCAGGATTCTTACCGTTTTTACGGCAAATTTTAAACAGTGTATAAAGTTCGTAAATTAGGGAAATGTTTATCCAAATATGACTTCACGTTGAAACTTTCTTCTTCTTGTTTGGTTCTCTCTCCATTTCTTCTCTAGTCTTATTATCTATTATCTCGAATCTTTATCTTCTTTATACTTCACTTGATTCTTATTTCTTCTATTTACTGACTCCTCATTTTCACTTGATTCTTATTTCTTCTATTTACTGACTCCTCATTTTCATTCAATACTCCAACTCGTCCTTCTATTCCTTGTTCAGTATTTAAATTGCTTCCCTTTTTCTATGTTATTTTTTTCTGAATTTTTTCTTTTACTTTTTCCTAACCTCCTCCTTTTCTAATTTATTCTACTACACCTCATCTGCATTTTTCTTACCTCTTTCTCCTTCATTTTCCTTCTGCTTTTTCTTTATGTTCTTCATATCCTTATTGTATTCATCTTCCTATTCTTTTATTTGTTCCTTCCCTTCTCATATCTCGTATTCTTAATACCTTCCTCTTGATTTCATCCTTTCCATGTTCTCTTGTCTTCTTACTCTTTCTTTTATTTCCTTCCCATTACCTTCTTATATTTTATTTACTTCTCTTCTCTTTCTTTTCATCTACCTTCTTCGTAATACCCTCCTCTCGATTTCACCCTCTCCTTGTTTTCTCCTACTCCTCTTCCTTCCTTCCTAACAACATATTATGTTTCTACTTCTTCTTCTTCTTCAACATCATTCCCAAGGAGCCAATCATAGTCCTCCCCTTATCGACTCTTCCTCCTCTTCCTTCCTTCCCAACAACATATTATGTTCCTCCTTCTTCTTCTTCTTCTTCTTCTTCTTCTTCTTCGTGAACATAATTCCCACGGAGGCAATCATAGTGCTCCCCTTATCGACTCCGCCATCATCCCCTCTCCATGATTGATGACATCGCGGGCCAATGCGACGTGTTGAATGTTCGTGAAGACTGAGGAACACAAAGATGATATGCATTCAGCGAGGAAACACAATTTTCGATTTTTTTTTCTCGGGCAAAGCATTGGCGAATCTTTGTAAAACAGACGACCTTTGATGATAAAATGTTTCTCTTCTACATTTATATATTACCAGTTATTATTATTATTATTATTAGCTAAGCTACAATCCTAGGTATCATTATTATTATTATTATTATTATTATTATTATTATTATTACTAGCTAAGCTACAATCCTAGTTAGGAAAGCAAGTTGCTATAAGCCCAAGGGCTCCAACAGGGAACAATAGCCCAGTGAGGAAAGGAAATAAATAAACAATATAAGAAGTAATGAAAAATTAGAATAAAATATTTTAAAATCATTACCAATATCAAAAGATATTTGATATATAAACTATAAAAGGACTTATGTATGGTAAAAGGGAGCTTATAAAACCAGTGAGGATGGCAAATCTTAGTAAAACCGAAGACTTATAATGATAAAATTAACAGTTGATAAAATGGGATTTTATAAAACCGGTGAAGAAACCTAATTTTCGATTTTGTCAGGGTAAAACGTTGACTAATTTTTTTTTTTAAATCGGAAGACCTATATCGGTAAAATATCTCTTTTACATCTACAAATCAGTAGTTGGCAAAATGGGATTTTATGAAATTGGAAAATAATAATTTCCAGAAGTTTATGACAAAATTTCAATCGATATTTTCCGTTTATTTACAAATTAACATTTAGTTCATAATTCTGACCATCCTTTACATTCATATCTTACCGGGCAGTTATATCCTGTTCGTAATACCAGGCATACAGTTAATTCCAATAGTCACGTCTTCTCCATCATGAGGCTCAATACTACACAGTACCCCAGAAGTTTTATTCCAGCTGTGACCAAGTTGTGGAATGATCTTCCTAATCGGGTAGTTGAATCAGTAGAACTTCGAAAGTTCAAATGTGCAGCAAATGTTTTTATGTGAAACAGGTTGAAATAAGTCTTTTTTTAGTCTATATGGTAATTATCTGATTTAATTTTGTTAACGTTTTTTTCCGAATATTTTATTTTATTTTTTTCATTACTTCTGATATCGTTTATTTCCTTATTTCCCTTCCTCACTGGGCTATTTATCCCTGTTGGAGCCCTTGCGATTATAGCATCTTGCTTTTCCAAATAGGGTTGTAGCTTAGCTGCTAGTAATAATAATAATAATAATAATAATAATAATAATAATAATAATAATAATAATAATAATGTAAGTAATTACTACAGTTTCTGAGAAATTATGATTTCTTTAGTCAAAATCCTGAAATTTGCTCATATTTCAAAGAATTAACAAGAAATAATGATTGAACATTTTTGGTTTAATTTTTCTTTAATATATTTACATATTAACAAGTTATTTAAATGGCATGTGCCAAGCAATCGTAGTAGTATTACTGCGTAATTGTATCAGTATTTACATCTATAAGGTTTTTAAAAATTTATAGGTTTAAAAGCCGCTCATGAATAGCAAAGCCAAGGGACAGTGACATTGCCCCATCAAGCAGGACAATGCCCTAGAGACTGACCATATATACATATGATCAGCGCCCAAGCCCCCTCTCCATCCAAGCTAGGACTAAGGAGGGCCAGGCAATGGCTGCTGATGACTCGGCAGATGGACCTATAAGCTCCCAAACCCCACATCCTTAGCTCACAAGGATGGTGAGGTTGCAACAACCAAAGAAACTATCGAGTTTGAGTGGGACTTGAACCCCAGTCTGGCGTTTACCAGTCAGGGACGTCACAATATCGGCCACCACAACCCTATATTAACTAGCTGAATTCGAAGTTACATTTCTCGTTTACTTCTTTACTTGGTAACACAAAACCTAAGTTCTAATTGAATCTCTTTTGAAATACATTCAATCAAAGACATTCCTCTCCTTTTAACTCCAACATTCATAAAGTTGTATTTTCTATAGTTGTCTGCAATGAACTTTCAACGTGACCGTCGTTTCGATGAGAGAATAAGAGAAAATTGTTCTACTTCATAGAATTCCGTTCTATTTCAGACTTCAATGGTCTTGGAAGCTATATTTCAAAGGTTTAAAGGCCGCTTATGAATGGCAGAGGCAAGGGGCAGTGACAATGCCCTAGCTTGCAGAAATAGGCCCTACAGACTGACCATATTTTTACATATATATATATATATATATATGTATATGTATATGTATATATATACTGTATATATATACTATATATATGTATATATATATCTATAATATATATATATATATATATATATATATATATACATTCATACAGTATATATATACATATACATATACATACATATATATATATATCTATATATATATATGTATATACTGTATATATATATATATATATATATATATATATATATATATATATATATATATATATATATATATATATATATATATATATATTTATAAACTTTCTTATATATAATTAAACATGCATACACACTCAAAATACATCCCAATAATAAAACGAATGCCCTTCCCTTCGACCTCTCTGCCATAAAAAAAGAAAACTCACAATTGGCCATCAATGATTCCGCTCTTCTTTCCAGCACAGGCTGATCGAACAAGAAAACTAATCCTTTTACCCAAGTTTCGCAATGCATTTTTTTTTTCACGTGATAAAAGGCTGTTCAGACAATACGGTGCCATAAAACTGGGGGAAAAAAGGCAACAATGCCGTGACTTTTGCATCGGCGGAAGTTTTTAAAAGTGCTGTCGCCGGGCGATTCTTTATTGTCGTTTCGTAAAAATATTGAAAAATATTTCCTTCGTCGCCCTAAGCCCAACTATTTACTGCCGTCAGTTTCAAAGCTTTGACATTTTTTTTTTTTTGTGGGGGGGGGGGTTCGTTTTTCGACAGGATTTGTTACGGGTTAAGATTGTATTACTGATACTTTAGGGATTTGTACTGGGTATTCTTAAATTATTTTAGTATTCTATATTTTTTTTTCCGGGATTTTGCACTGGTTATTCTTAAATTGTTATTTTAGTTATTTTAGACTT
>NC_090763.1:8515166-8517666 GCF_036898095.1 Palaemon carinicauda
TTTAGTATATATATATATATATATATATATATATATATATATATATGTGTGTGTGTGTGTATATATATATACATATTTATATATATATATATATATACAGTATATATATATATATATATATATATATATATATATATATATATGTAAATATATATGTATATATATATATATATATATATATATATATATATATATATATATATATATATATATCATTTAGTGTTTATAAAAATACTAAAATTATCATTATAATTTTAGCAATTGCATTGCTGTTCATGTTCCTCTTACTTGGGGTGCACTCGGGCACGCTGTTCTATCTCATTTCTCTTCCTCTTGCGTTGTTGAAGTTTTCATAGTTTATACAGATGTTTATTTTAATGTTATTGTCCTTAAAACATTTTATTTTTCCTTGTTTCCTTTCCTAACTGGGCTATTTTCCTTCTTGGAGCCCCTGGGCTTATAGCATTCTACTTTTCCAACTAGGGTTGTAGCTTAGCAAGTGATAATAATAATAATAATAATAATAATAATAATAATAATAATAATAATAATAATTATAATGATAATAATGATAATAATAATAATAATAATAATAATAATAATAATAATAATAATAATAATACTGCCGTTAGATCTTCAATTGCTGTTATTTATACAAACAAAGGTAGCAAGTGCTGTTCTTGCTACAGTCAATAATGCTTCAGTCGATTCTTTCATCGTTGTTATTTACAAAAAACAAACAAATTCGGGAAGTGATTTACAGAAAGCAGGAGCACTTGCCAAGGTAAGCATCCCGACGCCTTTAGTATGTACAGTATATCATATGGTGTTCATGGAAATAATCAAATTATAATTATCATTTTAGTAATTGCATTGCTGTTCATGTTCCTCTTACTAATACTGCCTTTAGATCTTCAATTGCTGTTATTTATACACACAAAGGTAGCAAGCGCTGTTCTTGTTACTGTCAATAATGCTGCAGTCGTCTCTTTTATCATTGTTACTTATATTATTGTTATTATTATTATTATTATTATTATTATTAATATTATTATTATTATTATTACTTGCTAGGCTACAACCCTATTTGGAAAAGCAGGATGCTATAAGCCCAGGGGCTCCAACAGGGAAAATATCCCAGTGAGGAAAGGAAACTTAAGGAAAAATAAAATATTTCAAGAAGAGTAATATTAAATTAAATATCTCCTATATAAACTATAAAAACTTCAACAAAACAAGAGGAAGAGAAATAAGATGGAATAGTGTGCCCGAGTGTACCTTCAAGCAAGAGAACTCTAACCCAAGACAGTGGAAAACAATGGTACAGAGGCTGTCGCACTACCCAAGAATAGAGAACAATGGTTTGACTTTGGAGTATCCTTCTCCCAGAAGAGCTGCTTACCATAGCTAAAGAATCTCTTCTACCCTACCAAGAGGAAAGTGGCCAGTGAATAATTACAATGCAGTAGTTAACCCCTCGGATTTAGAAGAATTGTTTGCTAATCTCAATGTTGTCAGTTGTATGAGGAAAGTGGAGAATATGTAATAAATAGGCCAGACTATTCAGTGTGTGTGTAGGCATAGGGAAAATGAATTGTAACCAGAGAGAAGGATCCAATGTAGTACTGCCTGGCCAGTCAAATGGCCTCATAACCCTCTAGCGGTAGTATCTCAACGGGTGGCTGGTGCTCAGGCCAACCTACAACCTCTAAAAACAAAGAAACAAACAAGACAAATGATTTACAGAAAGCAGGAGCACTCGCCAAGCTAAGCATCCTGCCAACGAGGGACGTTCGAGATTTTGATGAACTCCCTTGACTCCATGTTACAGCGGTGGTGATTCTCCCCCCTTTGAAATTAGTTCAGCTTCAGACGATTAGTTTCCCTGTGACACGCCGGGCTGCTCGTTGAACTTGAGGGGGCACCGGCTCTATTACTGAAGTTTGGTCACCCTTCAAGTGCCTCCTCCTCTTCAACCTGGAAAGTTGATTCCAGCAGTTGGATTCCTTGAGACTTTGAGTTGCAAACATAGGGGCTGTCTCCAGGCCTTTGCCTGGAACGGTCATATTTAGATGGGGGTTTCTGGATGACGAGGGAATTAATCAGGTTGTTGGTGATGCCCTTTGATTTATATATTAGGATGAATATTGGTTATGCTGCTTATTGATATGCATGGAAGCATAAAAGTATCAGGTTAAATGATCGCGGATGCCTTATGTATTACATATACGAGTATATCTATCTATCTATCTATCTATCTATCGATATATACATATGTATATATACATATATATATATATATATATATACATATATATATATATACATATATATATATATATATATATATATATATATATATATATATATATCTAGTGATTATGCATGTGTCCAGGATTATTACTTGCAAAATTAAATGATCACAGATGATATATACTGTATAAAGATACACACACCCCCCTATATATATACATATATATATATATATATATATATATAT
>NC_090763.1:8522666-8525166 GCF_036898095.1 Palaemon carinicauda
GAAATTCACCGTAAGAATATAGTGTTCTCAACCGTATTTCAGTAAAATACAGGCGACCGTAATTTTTACCAAACTTTGTTATTATCTTTTACGGGTTGGTGACCGTAATATCACTCCAAAAAGCCGTAATTTCAATCTGAAATTCACCGTAAGAATATAGTGTTCTCAGCTGTATTTCAGTAAAATACAGGCGACCGCAATTTTTACCAAACTTTGTTATTATCTTTTACTTGTTGGTGACCGTAAAATCACTCCCAAAAGCCGTAATTTCAATCTGTAATTCTCCGTAAAAATCTACTGGTCTCATCCGTATTTCAGTAAAATACAGGCGACTGTAATTTTTACCCTATTTTGTTATTATATTTTACGGGTTGGTGACCGTAAAATAACCCCTAAAAGCCGTAATTTCAATCTGTAATTCTCCGTAAAAATCTACTAGTCTCATCTCTATTTCAGTAAAATACAGGAGACCGTAATTTTTACCCTATTTTGTTATTATATTTTTCGGGTTGGTGACCGTAATATCACTCCTTTATGTCAATATATCCATTTTTAAAACGGTAAATGCCTGGTAACATTTATTCCAGGATTTTTACCGTTTTACGGCAAATTTTAAATAGTGTAAAGTTCGTAAATTAGGGAAATGTTTATCCAAATAAGACTTCACGTTGAAACTTTCTTCTTTTTGTTTCTTTCTCTCTCCATTTCTTCTCTAGTCTTATTATCTATCATCTCGAATCTTTATCTTCTTTATACTTCACTTGATTCTTATTTCTTCCATTTACCGACTCTCCTTCTCATTTTCATTCAATACTCCAACTCGTCCTTCTAATTCTTGTTTATTTCTTATAATGCTTCCCATTTTCTATGTTATTTTTTCTTAATTTTTTCTTTTAATTTTTCCTAACCTCCTCCTTTTCTAATTTATTCTATTACACTTCACCTGCATCTTGCTTACCCCTTTCGCCTTCATTTTCCTTCTGCTTTTTCTTTATGTTCTTCGTATCCTTATTCATCTTCATATTCTTTTATTTCTTCCTTCCCTTCTCATATCTCGTATTCTTAATACCTTCCTCTTGATTTCATCCTTTCCATGTTCTCTTGTCTTCTTACTCTTTCTTTTATTTCCTTCCCATTACCTTCTTATATTTTATTTACTTCTCTTCTCTTCCTTTTCATCTACCTTCTTCGTAATACCCTCCTCCCGATTTCACCCTCTCCTTGTTTTCTCCTACTCCTCTTCCTTCCTTCCTAACAACATATTATGTTTCTACTTCTTCTTCTTCTTCAACATCATTCCCAAGGAGCCAATCATAGTCCTCCCCTTATCGACTCTTCCTCCTCTTCCTTCCTTCCCAACAACATATTATGTTCCTCCTTCTTCTTCTTCTTCTTCTTTTTCTTCTTCTTCTTCTTCCTGAACATAATTCCCACGGAGGCAATCATAGTGCTCCCCTTATCGACTCCGCCATCATCCCCTCTCCATGATTGATGACATCGCGGGCCAATGCGACGTGTTGAATGTTCGTGAAGACTGAGGAACACAAAGATGATATGCATTCAGCGAGGAAACACAATTTTCGATTTTTTTTTTCTCGGGCAAAGCATTGGCGAATCTTTGTAAAACAGACGACCTTTGATGATAAAATCTTTCTCTTCTACATTTATACTTTACCAGTTATTATTATTATTATTATTATTATTATTATTATTATTATTATTATTATTATTATTATTATTATTATTAGCTAAGCTACAATCCTAGGTATCATTATTATTAGTATTATTATTATTATTATTATTGGCTAAGCTACAACCCTAGTTAGAAAAGCAAGATACTATAAGCACAAGGGCTCCAACAGGGAAAAATAGCCTATTGAGGAAAGGAAATAAGTAAATAAATAAACAATTTAAGAAGCAATGAAAAATTAGAATAAAATATTTTAAAATCATTAACAATATTAAAAGATATTTGATATATAAACTATAAAAGGACTTATGTATGTAAAAGGGAGCTTATAAAACCAGTGAGGATGGCAAATCTTAGTAAAACCGAAGATCTATAATGATAAAATATTTCCATTTTACATCTTTAAATTAACATTTGATAAAATGGGATTTTATAAAACCGGTGAAGAAACCTAATTTTCGATTTTGTCACGGTAAAACATTGACTAATCTTTGTAAAACGGAAGACCTATAACGGTAAAATATCTCTTTTACATCTACAAATTAGTAGTTGGCAAAATGGAATTTTATGAAATTGGAATATAATAATTTCCAAAAGTTTCTGACAAATTTTCAATGGATGTTTTCCGTTTATTTACAAATCAACATTTAGTTCATAATTCTGACCATCCTTTACATTCAGATCTTCCCGGACAGTTCCATCCTGTTCGTAACACTAGACAGGCAGTTAATTCCAATAGTCAGGCCTTCTACATCATGAGGTTTAATAATACACTGTATTCTAGAAGTTTTATTCCAGATGTGACCAAGT
>NC_090763.1:8530166-8532666 GCF_036898095.1 Palaemon carinicauda
CCAAAATTGCATAATAGCACAAGGATTTGGCCTCGTGAGTCATGCGAGCCGAGCCTGACCTAACTTTTGGGGGGTCAAAGTGTTCCTCCAACGATACCCTAACTTCGGTAATAGAGCCATCCCAAGTTCGGGGGACGCAAGATGGCCGTTGACCTCAAAATGAAAGAGCCGGTGTGGTCTTTTTTTTTTTCCAAAAAGAAGTATACCATTATTGCGACCGGAATGCCAAAAAACTCGTCTTTGTGTATAATATGCGTATAAATTGGGCCTAAGTTTTTTTTTTTTTTAAATCCAAAGCGAAGTATCCCTTTATTGACATAAGAATGCATAAAAATAAAAAAACTTTATTTTTATGGTCGTCTTGATATATCGTGAGAATATATTGGCCTATGTATTTTTTCTTTATATTACTAGTAGATATTTTGCCAACGATTTTTTTATCAAATATATTCAGCCAGTTTTTTTTATTACAAGTGGATATTTTGCCAACGATTTTATTATTAAATATATTTGGCCATGTTTTTTTTTTTATTACAAATGGATATTTGGCAAACGATATTTCTATTGAATATATTCAGTCTATATAATTTTTATTACAAGTGGATATTTTGCCAACGATGTTTTTATTAAATATATTCGGCCATGTTTTTCATTTTAAGTGGATATTTTGTCAACGATGTTTTTATTAAATATATTCGGCCACGTTTTTTATTACAAATGGATATTTGGCCAACGATATTTTTATTGAATATATTCAGTCTATATAATTTTTATTACAAGTGGATATTTGGCCAACGATGTTTTTATTAAATATATTCGGCCACGTTTTTTTTATTACAAATGGATATTTGGTCAGCGATATTTTTATTGAATATATTCAGTCTATGTAATTTTCATTACAAGTGGATATTTAGCCAACGATGTTTTTATTAAATATATTCAGCCATGTATTTTATTACAAGTGGATACCAGGCCAGCGATGTTTTTATTGAATATATTCAGTCTATGTAATTTTTATTACAAGTGGATATTTAGTCAACGATGTTTTTATTAAATATATTCGGCCACGTTTTTTATTACAAGTGGATATTTGGCCAGCGATGTTTTTATTGAATATATTCAGTCTATGTAATTTTTATTACAAGTGGATATTTAGCCAACGATGTTTTTATTAAATATATTCAGCCATGTATTTTATTACAAGTGGATACCAGGCCAGCAATGTTTTTATTGAATATATTCAGTCTATGTAATTTTTATTACAAGTGGATATTTAGCCAACGAATTTTTATTAAATATATTCAGCCATGTATTTTATTACAAGTGGATAACTGACCAGCGATATTTTATTAATGTTACAGGGACCTATCCAATAATTACCTTTTATTTTGTAGTGGAGATAAATTATTATTCCAGTTATAACTGAGAGAGCAATTATATCGGATTATTTGGTATTAATATTCTATTTATTTGAGGATAGAAATTACATAAAATATAATGATTTAACACCACTTATCTAGTCGTTATCATTTCTAAAGTAGCATTGAAGAAAAAAGTATTTATATTGTCACACATTTACACGTACACACGCATATATGTGTGTGTATATATATATATATATGTATATATACTATATATATAAATATATATATATATATATATATATATATACATAGTGTATATATGTGTATATATAAATTGTATATATATAAATATATATATATATATATATATATATTGTATATATATAAATATATATATATATATATATATATATAATATATATATATATTGTATATATATAAATATATATATATATATATATATACATATATATATATAAATATATATATATATATATATATATATATAGTCACTCAATATTATCACTAACACTTCTTGTTTTCCGACTGTCTACATTATAACAAAACAGAAGGATTAATTTAATTACGTTTTTTTAAGACTACGAATTTATAATTCCGTTGAAAAATGTCTTCTATGAATTTCGTAGTCTCAAAAAGCATCATCAAACTGGAAAGCTTTTGAAAAGTATCCATTCATAAGTGCAAAAACCTTTACCGTTTTTTTTTTTTTTTATTTTCTCTATCGTTTTAAAAGCAAAAAAATTCAAAATACAGGTAAAAGCACTTTTTCTATGAAAAGTTCAGATGAGCTTTGCTCTTAAAGACTAATTATTAATTTTTAAAAGATCAATTAATAAGAAAATATATCTAAAATCCATCTCTAGTAAAATGGTAATTGAAAATTCCTTGTTTAAGGAGATAGTCCATTTAAAACTCTCTTCTTAATATAATCAGTTTTGGACTCCTACTTAAAGAAATACCATATTCCTAAACATTCAGTACAAAGGAAATATTCAGGTCTACTCAATTCAAAAACTTTTCAGGTTGTGGATTATTCTATTTTGATACTATTCAAAGTAAAGATACATTTACAAGGAATATTCCACTTCAAAGAACTTAATTGTTAAGGCACTATG
>NC_090763.1:8540166-8542666 GCF_036898095.1 Palaemon carinicauda
ATTGTTTAATTAATATATCTGGAAGCGCGCTGGAATAATGGCAATTTGGCGCATGCGCACAGTGGCGGTTATAATCTAATTTACGATTTCACACCTGGAACGGACGGAGAGAGAGAGAGAGAGAGAGAGAGAGAGAGAGAGAGATACATTTCAATAAATTCAATTACTTAATTACTCGAAGTCTTTCAACTCATTTATCGTTGTATCGTACTTCTAGGTATGGTGACGATAATGATATATATATATATATATATATATAAAAATAAATATATACATATATATATATATATATATACATACATAATTTAAATGATTTATATATATACACACACAGACACACACACATATATATATATATATATATATGTGTGTGTGTGTGTGTGTGTGTGCATATATATATATATATATATGTATATATATACTGTATATATATATATATATATATATTATATATATATATATATATATATACATACATACTGTATATACAATATCTAGACGAAATTCTGTTACACATAATTGAGCGTTCTCGATGACAATTTACCTTTAAATATAAAATTTCCTTGATATTGCAATTATCCTTAGTTATAAAACTTGTATTTAATGGTATCATTTAATATCACACTCAATTTCCCAATACGAAAACAATTTAAATAAACAGGAGGATTAATCGTTTCTCAGTTCATGCAGTTACCAGTCGATGGCTACTGTTTACCAATTCTAATTCTATGGCTACCATTTCTAGTTCCTGTAGAGTTAACAGTCGACAATTACTGTTTTTTTTTGTCCATGTTAAAGGCTACCGTTTCTCATTCCATTGAGAGAGGTCCCGTAGGTACTGTTTCTCCGTTCATTTACAGTACTACATAAGACCTTTCTCTCTGGTTACGGTTCTTTCCTTTGCCTACACAGACACCGAATAGTCTGGCATATTCTTTACATATTCTCCTCTGTCCTCATACACCTGACAACACTGAGATTACCAAACAATTCTTCTTCACCCAAGTGGTTAACTACTGTACTGTAGTTGTTCAGTGCCCATTTTCCTCTTGCTAATGGTAGAAAGCCCCTATTAAGCCCCTATTACACTTATCCGGTTTCCTACGGCGCTGTCGGTCGCAACGCTAGCATATGTTCAAACCGGAGAGTGTGATAGCAAATCGGCCGTATGAAAGCTCACCCACGGCCGGCCAGATGAAATTTCGCCAGTACTAAAGTTGGCTGTACGGCCGTCGTAAGTCAGGACTGAGGACGTAGCGTGTAATTGCTCACCATATGGTATGACATCAGTCTGAGTGGCTGAAGGACGATCATGTTGACTATTTGCTTCTCTCATGCAAGTGTCCGTTTTTTCTATTAAAGGTGATACCTGACTTAAGAGTTCCAAATATGTGTCGTGATCCATTCGCATGTAGTTAAACCAGTTATCTTTTTCTAGTGGTAGTTCCTTCATTAAGTTAACATGAGAGTATTTTTGTCGTTTATGCAGCCATTGTTTGAACCAAATCTTCCTTTTTCTTGTTTTCACCTTCAAGTAGCACGCTAAAGCAATAGGAACGAGAATGTCGTCGAGATAAGACATGTCACTCCTCTACCACAAACAGTTCCACGTTGACCCACTTGCCTCCGGCCGTACAAATACGTGTAATAGCTCTAGCCGTAAGCCAGAATTTTCCTACGACGCCGTAGGCCAGGTTGGCCGTAGAAAACCGGATACGTATAATAGGGGCTGAAGAGACTCTTTAGCTATTTTAAGCAGCTCTTCTGGGCAAAGGACACTCCAAAATCAAACCATTATTCTCTAGTCTTGGGTAGTGCCATAGCCTCTGTACCATGGTCTTCCACTGTCTTGGGGTAGAGTTCTCTTGCTTGAGGGTACACTCGGGCACACTATTCTATCTTATTTCTACTCCTCTTATTTTGATGATGTTTCTATAGTTTACATGGGTAATATTTGTTTTAATGTTGTTACTGTTCTTGAAACATTTTATTTTAATTGTTAATTCTCCTATTTCGTTGTTTCCTTTCCTCACTGGGCTATTTTCCCTGTTGGAGCCCATGGGCTTATAGCATCCCGCATTTCCAACTAGGGAGGTAGCATAGCCAGTAATAATAATAATAATAATAATAATAATAATATTATTAATCTAGTTTGAAGTCCAATAGTTCTCGACTGTGTCAGAAGTTTATGTTATATAGCTAGTGTCCTTAAACACTTCCCAATCCTCAGTTCCCGTTCTCTGTTAGCCCAAAGTGCTTCATCATGTCAATTGCACCTTCCCCTATTTTGCAGCGTTCGTCTCTAGGCCTAATGGTCTGGATCTTCCAGGACTTTGACAAAGAGGTTATCTAGTTGCCGTAATATGGCTGGGTTTCGCCTCTACATTTTATTCCCTTAAGCGAATACACATATAAGTTTTTATAAGATTTTAAAGGATAATATTTTATTGCTGGAGTACCAAGAGACTGTGTTCTGAATGCCTTTCTTTTTGCTAACTAG
>NC_090763.1:8545243-8547743 GCF_036898095.1 Palaemon carinicauda
CAATTATCCTTAGTTATAAAACTTGTATTTAATGGTATCATTTAATATCACACTCAATTTCCCAATACGAAAACAATTTAAATAAACAGGAGGATTAATCGTTTCTCAGTTCATGCAGTTACCAGTCGATGGCTACTGTTTACCAATTCTAATTCTATGGCTACCATTTCTAGTTCCTGTAGAGTTAACAGTCGACAATTACTGTTTTTTTTTGTCCATGTTAAAGGCTACCGTTTCTCATTCCATTGAGAGAGGTCCCGTAGGTACTGTTTCTCCGTTCATTTACAGTACTACATAAGACCTTTCTCTCTGGTTACGGTTCTTTCCCTTTGCCTACACAGACACCGAATAGTCTGGCATATTCTTTACATATTCTCCTCTGTCCTCATACACCTGACAACACTGAGATTACCAAACAATTCTTCTTCACCCAAGTGGTTAACTACTGTACTGTAGTTGTTCAGTGCCCATTTTCCTCTTGCTAATGGTAGAAAGCCCCTATTAAGCCCCTATTACACTTATCCGGTTTCCTACGGCGCTGTCGGTCGCAACGCTAGCATATGTTCAAACCGGAGAGTGTGATAGCAAATCGGCCGTATGAAAGCTCACCCACGGCCGGCCAGATGAAATTTCGCCAGTACTAAAGTTGGCTGTACGGCCGTCGTAAGTCAGGACTGAGGACGTAGCGTGTAATTGCTCACCATATGGTATGACATCAGTCTGAGTGGCTGAAGGACGATCATGTTGACTATTTGCTTCTCTCATGCAAGTGTCCGTTTTTTCTATTAAAGGTGATACCTGACTTAAGAGTTCCAAATATGTGTCGTGATCCATTCGCATGTAGTTAAACCAGTTATCTTTTTCTAGTGGTAGTTCCTTCATTAAGTTAACATGAGAGTATTTTTGTCGTTTATGCAGCCATTGTTTGAACCAAATCTTCCTTTTTCTTGTTTTCACCTTCAAGTAGCACGCTAAAGCAATAGGAACGAGAATGTCGTCGAGATAAGACATGTCACTCCTCTACCACAAACAGTTCCACGTTGACCCACTTGCCTCCGGCCGTACAAATACGTGTAATAGCTCTAGCCGTAAGCCAGAATTTTCCTACGACGCCGTAGGCCAGGTTGGCCGTAGAAAACCGGATACGTATAATAGGGGCTGAAGAGACTCTTTAGCTATTTTAAGCAGCTCTTCTGGGCAAAGGACACTCCAAAATCAAACCATTATTCTCTAGTCTTGGGTAGTGCCATAGCCTCTGTACCATGGTCTTCCACTGTCTTGGGGTAGAGTTCTCTTGCTTGAGGGTACACTCGGGCACACTATTCTATCTTATTTCTACTCCTCTTATTTTGATGATGTTTCTATAGTTTACATGGGTAATATTTGTTTTAATGTTGTTACTGTTCTTGAAACATTTTATTTTAATTGTTAATTCTCCTATTTCGTTGTTTCCTTTCCTCACTGGGCTATTTTCCCTGTTGGAGCCCATGGGCTTATAGCATCCCGCATTTCCAACTAGGGAGGTAGCATAGCCAGTAATAATAATAATAATAATAATAATAATAATATTATTAATCTAGTTTGAAGTCCAATAGTTCTCGACTGTGTCAGAAGTTTATGTTATATAGCTAGTGTCCTTAAACACTTCCCAATCCTCAGTTCCCGTTCTCTGTTAGCCCAAAGTGCTTCATCATGTCAATTGCACCTTCCCCTATTTTGCAGCGTTCGTCTCTAGGCCTAATGGTCTGGATCTTCCAGGACTTTGACAAAGAGGTTATCTAGTTGCCGTAATAGGCTGGGTTTCGCCTCTACATTTTATTCCCTTAAGCGAATACACATATAAGTTTTTATAAGATTTTAAAGGATAAATATTTTATTGCTGGAGTACCAAGAGACTGTGTTCTGAATGCCTTTCTTTTTGCTAACTAGGATATAATTGTTCTCTCTTTTTATAGCCCTGTTTATTCCTATTCTTACTCACTATAAATCTATATTAATGAAACACGCAGAGAGAGAGAGAGAGAGAGAGAGAGAGAGAGAGAGAGAGAGAGGAGGGGGCAAGTAGTGGTGCATTGTTTTATGTCTTAAAAGTTTTGTAATAATATTGAATATTAATTTTCAATGAAAATATTTATTGTATAGGAGAGAGAGAGAGAGAGAGAGAGAGAGAGAGAGAGAGAGAGAGAGGCCCCAAGTTTGCTTATTCGCAAGCACACATCCTTCCTCAAAGAATTAACACCGTGTTTTCCAGCGCGGGACCATTCATTTCATCATTATTTTCCCGCCCAGCAATATAACTGCCAATACCTCGGCAAATTCGTTTCCATTCATAGGGACTAATAGGTCAGCCAGGGAAATAAATACACATCTTTCACTGGTAATCTTATATGTGCCATGCGTCTCCATTGGCACGATTTACAGTGTCAGTTAAAAAGACAAATGCCGATTGGTAAATCACGGAGTCTTTCGATATAGTACGTGTTACGGAATTTTTTTTAAT
>NC_090763.1:8552743-8555243 GCF_036898095.1 Palaemon carinicauda
TAAAGTACTTTGGGGTTTCTTTTTATATTTTGAAGTGTTCTTTCTTTTAAGTCCCTTTTTTCATTTTCTTTCGACTGTATAATCTTTTGTTCTGCATTTTCTATCTTACATTTTATTTCCCTCATTTTCCACACAATTTTTTCTTTTGCAAGATTTTTCTTCCACTTTCTAATTTTCTGAAATAAGATCCTTCTGTCTCTTGGTATGCACGTCTTTTGTTTATTATTTTTTTTCGGTACATATTTTTCAACAATTTTCTCCAGTATTTTGTACAGTATGTCCGTATTTACCTGTATATTATCACTTACAAATACATTTTTCCATTCTTTATTCAGTTCTTCATTTATTTCTGACCATTTTATATTCATACTGTAAAAGTTATATTTTCCATATCCTTCCCAAAGTTTTGTGCTTTATTAATTCTGCGATCACTTGCTTTGGAATGGACTATCAATTCTATGACATTGTGGTCTGAAATTCCCGTGTTATACACTATTATTTCTTTAACATAATTCACCTCATTCACAAATACTAGATCTAGGACATTTTCCTTTCTTGTTGGAATGTGGTTTATTTGTTGCATATTATGTTCTAATAGCATATCTTGAAGCTTTTCAAATTGCCTCTTATCTTCTGCGCTACTATTACTATCTTTTTTATATGTATACATACAACCACTTTCTTCTATCCGTTCTTTCCAATCCACGAAAGGAAAGTTAAAATCTCCGGATAGGAGTATATTCCAGTCTTTATGGTTTCTACATATATCATCTATTTTTTCTATTATTATGTCAAACTCCTTAGTGTTTGGGGGTCTGTAAACTACAATATTCACTAGTTTTTCAAATTCAAATTCTACCGCAATCAATTCACATTCTGTGTTGCTGTATTTTTCACAGACTTTTCCTTGATTTATGTCTCTTCCATATATTTCGGTTCCCCCTTGATTCCTATTTTTTTTCTGTCTGATCTATAAGTTTGGAAACCCTTTATCTGGTCATCACTGCCAGTCTCTTGGGAATACCATGTTTCACTTATATTTAATATATCTATTTTTTCAATTTGGGTTAGTTCTTCTAGGAACTCTATTTTCCTTTTAGAGTTACTCGTGACTAAACCCTGTGCATTCATCACTATTATGGTTTGTGTTTCATCCCCATTATTTAATATTGGTAATAATATGGATTCTCCCATGCTTCCTTCCTGTTATGATATGATGTTCTTTTCTTCATTTCCCGGAACTCTGCCATTAAAAAATCCAACTTTTCTATTATATTTGAGAGAGAGCATATGGTATTACAGTACAAGTATATAACAGAGAGAGAGAGAGAGAGAGAGAGAGAGAGAGAGAGAGAGAGAGAGCATATGGTATTACAGTACAAGTACATAACAGAGAGAGAGAGAGAGAGAGAGAGAGAGAGAGAGCATATGGTATTACAGTACAAGTATATAACAGAGAGAGAGAGAGAGAGAGAGAGAGAGAGAGAGAGAGCATATGGTATTACAGTACAAGTATATAACAGAGAGAGAGCATATGGTATTACAGTACAAGTATATAACAGAGAGAGAGAGAGAGAGGAGAGAGAGAGAGAGAGAGCATATGGTATTACAGTACAAGTACATAACAGAGAGAGAGAGAGAGAGAGAGAGAGGAGAGAGAGAGAGCATATGGTATTACAGTACAAGTATATAACAGAGAGAGAGAGAGAGAGAGAGAGAGAGCATATGGTATTACAGTACAAGTATATAACAGAGAGAGAGAGAGAGAGAGAGAGAGAGAGAGAGCATATGGTATTACAGTACAAGTATATAACAGAGAGAGAGAGAGAGAGAGAGAGAGAGAGAGAGAGCATATGGTATTACAGTACACGTATATAACAGAGAGAGCGAGAGAGAGAGAGAGAGAGAGAGAGAGAGAGAGAGAGAGCATATGGTATTACAGTACAAGTATATAACAGAGAGAGAGAGAGAGAGAGAGAGAGAGAGAGAGAGAGCATATGGTATTACAGTATAAGTATATAACAGGGAGAGAGAGAGAGAGAGAGAGAGAGAGAGAGAGAGAGAGAGAGCCTTACCTTACCTTATTTTTTGTTTGGGTTCCCCAGGTCCCTCAGTGTGTGTGTGTGTGAGAGAGAGAGAGAGAGAGAGAGAGAGAGAACTATTACCTTAAATAATCCTCCCCCAGATTAAAAATAAAATGCCAACATTAAAGATAGAATAAACTACCCAAGAAGTAAAGTAAATTAAAAGTACATACCAAAGAATACTCTCTTTCAGAAAAAAAATGTGAATTCGAAGAGAGAGGAAAGTAGAATAAACATCCATTGTTGGTTTTCTTTGCCGATGCAAAAAGTGGGATGTGAGCCCAAGAATATTTGATTTATAAACAGAAGAAGAATAGATAACGCGCAGTCTTTGTTTTTGGTAGTAGAAAGATCTGTGGGTTTTTGTACCGTCTTTGACCTAGAGATAATAGGAAGTGGGTGGCCAGACGTATGAG
>NC_090763.1:8560243-8572743 GCF_036898095.1 Palaemon carinicauda
GAATAGACCAGCATGAGAATTGGCTGGTATTTTTGCATTCATTTTTTCATTCTTTGAGCTGTTCTAAATCCGTTATAACAAGAGGTGGATAAAATTAATTGGATAACTGAACGATATGCAATTAGTGAGCTAAAAAAAAATTTCGTTTGGTAAATTGTTATCTGGCAAGTTGTTTGTTGAATTATATTATCTGGTGAGTTTTTCATTGTATTTATTGTTTACACGGGGTTATGAAACAAAAATTGCATATGTGCATGGTATGTATATAAATGCACACACGTTTTTCTCCATTTGAATTCGCCTAACATAAACGTGAAAAAAATATATTTTAATTTGAATAAAGATAATTGAGTCATGAAAAATACATTGAAATCCTCATGATAATAACAATAACATAAAGGACTGTTTGAAAATTATTATTGTTACTATTATTATTATTATTATTATTATTATTATTATTAGCTAAGCAAGATGCTATAAGCGCAAGGGCTCCAACAGGGAAAAATAGCCCAGTGAGGAAAGGAAATAAGGAAATAAATAAACGATATAAGAAATAATGAACAATTGAAATAAAATATTTCAAAAACAATAACAACATTAAAACCTATTGCTTTTACATGCATACAAAAAAGCCATACAGGTTAAAGGTTGCTCTTGAATGGCAGAGGAAAAGGACAGTAATACTGCCATATCGTGTAGGACAATGCCCTAGAGACTGATATTATACATATGACAAGCACCCAAGCCCCCTCTCCACCCAAGCTCGGGCCAAGGAGGACCAGGCAATGACTGTTGATGATTCAGCAGATAGATCTATAGGCTTCCCTAAATCCCCCTTCCCCAGCTCACAAGGATCGTGAGGTTGCAATGACCAAAGGAACTAACGAGTTTCAGCTGGACTCGAACCCTAGTCTGGTGATTGCCAGTCAGTGATGTTACCACATCGGCCACCATAATCCTAAAAAACTAAAATAAAAAAGCAGTGGAGCTTCATTTTAGTATTCCAAAAGATGCCAGATCTCAGAGGAATTACTCTAAAAATGGAGAAAAAGTCCTCGGACACAGAAAACCTGCTTCAAATCCTTTCAAAGACTGGGGAGCTTTGCGTATGGCCCACGGAAGCCCAGATATGCAAGCAATAAAGATTGAGTACCTGGTAGTTTGGCTTAACCGGGGTATTTTGAAGTGGCTGGATTTTCCACGGCAGTGGAAGGAATTATCTTTTTTTTTTTTTTTTTTTTTTTTTTTTTTAAGTAAAGAATTTGGGCTTTGAGGAAGTCTGATGAAATAGTGCGTCCGGATGTAAATAGGGAGCCAATTTTTATGTTTATCTCTCTCTCTCTCTCTCTCTCTCTCTCTCTCTCTCTCTCTCTCTCTCTTATATATATATATATATATATATATATATATATATATATATATATATATATATATATATATACAGTAAGTATATATATATATATATATATATATATATATATGTATATATATATATATATATATATATATATATATATACCATCATCATCATCATCATCAGGCGTTGTTAGTCCACTGCAGGACAAAGGCCCAAGACTTGTAATTCCACTCGAGTCTATTTGTGGTTTTTCGATGATAGTCTATATATATAAATATGTTAGTGAATATATATTTACATATATTGTGTGTATGTGTGTGTATGTGTATATATATATATATATATATATATATACATATATATATATATATATATATATATATATATATATATATATATACTGTATATATATACAGTATATATATATATATATATATATATATATATATATATATATATATATATATATATATATATATGTATGTATTTACAAACGCATATGTACACCCATACAAACAGCACATTTAGCGTAAGTGTGTTTGTATGTATTTACGTATAACCACCCCACAGCCACCCCCCCCAAAAAAAAGCTAAATAAATCTAAATAAGAACATTCGCAGAAACCAATCACCCATACGGTTGGATGAAGTAATCCCTTAAAACCTCCGATAGAAGCGGTCGCGTCTCACCCCTTGTAGGGAAGCTTCAATTAATCTAAAGTTAATATATTTCAATGGCATTGCATCAACTCTCTTCTCGGGAAGCTAAGAGAATGGATTTGCCTTTTATGAAGATTTCCATTATGCGCGTGATTGGATTAAATGGGTTGGTGAGCTGATGATAAAGTTTTGAAGGAAAGATTATTATTATTATTATTATTATTATTATTATTATTATTATTATTATTATTATTATTAATTTGTAAGCTACAACCCTAATTGGAAAAGCAGGATGCTATAAGCCCAGAGGCTCCAACAGGGAAAATAGCTCAGTGAGGAAAGGGAACAAGGAAAAATAAAATATTTTAAGAAGAGCATAAGTATTCTCTAGATGGAATTGTAGTCGATTTTTAGGTGAAGAGGCATTAGCTATCAGTGGTTATTATAATATTTTATATATATATATATATATATATATATATATATATATGTATATATATATATATATACATATATATATATATATATACATATATATATATATATATATATATATATATATATATATATATATATATATATATATATATATATATATATATAGAGAGAGAGAGAGAGAGAGAGAGAGATAAAAAATATATATATATATATATATATATATATATATATATATATGTACATATATATATATATATATATATGTATACACACACACACACACACACACACATATATATATATATATATATATATATATATATATATATATATATATAACATGACCATCAGCCATTTCTAGTCCACTACAGGACAAAAGTCTCAGACAGGTCCTCCCATACGCGTTTGTTAATGGTCTTTCTCAACCACTCTCTATCAGAAAATCTAGACTCGTCAATCTATCGTCTTCTCTTCCTCATTCTGCTTTGTTTGCATTAAATACAGTACATACATATACACACACACACACATATATATGTATATATATTGGTGTGCTACTGTCTTAAGCACACATTTGAGTATGAGTTGTTTTCAGATGTATTTAAATGGTTTACTGAACACATCTTAGTGGTTTTTAAGTTTTATTGTGAATAAACAACTGAGTTAAACATCTCCATCACTGGAGGAAGCTGTGTTGGTCCACATGACCAATTCTGGTGAAGTTTAGATATGAACTGAATAAATTACTGATATCCCAAATATCGTACACTTGCTTTAATTTGGCTAAGTGACGGAATCGGAAGACACCTGCATCCGGTGACGTCACAAACTTTCACACGAAGAGACAATGTGTTGACACTAAGAAAGAATGGCAACTCAGCATCTTACATCCTGCTTACAATTTGAGTTGACCATAGCAAATCTCACGGTTAGCTCTTCCAACCAACATGACATATTACGTCATTTGTTTTAAACATGTAATATTACTATTCTAACTATTACATAAGCTCGGCCAGCTATCTCAATTTTTTTTTTACAAAAATTTAACAACAAGCCGAAACATGGTTATTAGGTGTGACTGGACATACGTATCATTCTTTGTTCAAAACTAGCTATATCCAACTGAGGACGAATGTCCAAATAGGCACATCAAAAATAATAACAATAACGCATACAAAAAAAATATTACCAAAGCAAAAAGAAAAATGCATGATAAAACCAAGATCATATATATGGTACATTGCTAGCAAATGATTACATGGTACCAAAAAACAAAATAAATTCTGACTTACAAATGATTCGGTAACTTGATAAAGAATAATTGTTACCTTTGTCAGAAACAAGATACTCAATTTTTAGTGCACAAATACGAATTCCTGGTACGTACACGTACCACGGTTTCGTACATATATATGTATATTTATATATAGGGCTGATACATTTTATTAGATGCCCATAGATTCTCTTATATTTTTTTTTTTTTTCTCTTTTCTTTTTTAACATTCCGGCTTATATATTTTTATTAGATGCCGAGAGAAAAAAATGATTTATATCCTTTTTTATTTTATTTATTTTTTTAAATGTTATTTTAAACGTATTTTTAACAATGCAAATGTAGAGAATTTCTTTAATTACATATTACTAGCGTACTAATCAGCTTTTCATACAAACATCATCCTGACAAATTACTCCCTTAGCGAATGAGGTGGCCACTCATACAGCTTTGAATTGGATCAGGTAGGGGGTATTGTCAGGGCTATTCAACTCGTTCCTTTGTAGCTGCTTGCTGTGCCGTAACCTACGCCAAACAAGGATGTTCACGGCGATAAAAATTAACACCGTTACACAAAAACTAGCCAGTAATGTAGGGTGAAGAATCTCTTTGTAAGTCGGTGACAGGTGGTCCTTTTCGGTAAGTTTCATTAAGCGTTTTGCCACACTTCCTTTATAGGGGAGAGGAAGTGCGGGCATTGTAGAGGTCCACGTGAAGTTCGCGAAGTAAGCTCGTTCTCTGATGATTGTCCGTAGGCCAGTCACCATGGAATTCGGGGAAGTCCCGATACAGCCATCTGCTGCGACGAAGATGTTGTTGAAGGATGTGGATCCGTCAGGGCATGATACATTGAAGCCGTCCTTGTCGTATCGTATCCACGAGCCATTATTTAGTCTGCAATTGAATTCTTTATTGTCAAAGGGATAAAGCCTATCCAGACAATTTTCACTTGTATGGGAGAGAGCACCGTCTAGCACTATACCTAACTCGCATGAATCCATCAAGTTTTTACGGAATTCAAATGAGTCAGCTGTACATATTTTTCTATCCATTGCGTCTGAACAGTGAGTTAATTGATTTAAGTCTTTAATGACCGTATATGTTTCCTTGTCTGGGGAAATCAATACGTGTCCTGTCAAACTGGATATTACTGGATTTGAGTGATTCGTCATGAAAGTCGGAAATGGTGATATCCTGTAAGATTGCCAGGCATCAGAAGAATCAAAGGGAATTGTAATCCTAATCTTGTTATTATCTACGTTTACTGTAATTAGGCTGTAATAAAATTCTAACCTATGTTCGTCTAACAAAGGAACATAGCCTAGTTTATCCCTAGTGTTCTCCAGAACTAATTTTAAGTAACGTATAGGCAACAAATGGGGCGACAATACACCTTTAGTTGCTAACGTGATAGCTTCTACATAATCCTTGGATTTCTCAATGAAATGTGCAATTCTGTTATGTATGTGATCTATCTTTGAATCATAATACGTTAATGTTGCTAACAAATCCTGTACTTCCATAATTTGAACGATATTATCTGAATGTTCATTTAACAAATCCATAATTTTATTGATTGAAGCTAACTGATCCCTTAGTTCTGACATAATCAATTCATCTTTATGAGTCAAGAACTCAATTTTCTTATTTTGATTACTAATTTTAAGACGATTGGAAAGTCCTAAACCTAAACTTGCAACAGACCCAAAGATGCTTAATGCAGCATAAATGAACGGATTCCGTCTTTCTTTTTGTTCGTGTCCTACAGTCCACATCAAAAGGTCATAAGCCAAAGATCCTGTCTCTCCAGTCTTATTTTTCAAGTCATCAGATAGCATCTCTGCAACTTTTAATGTTGATCCAAGCAAACTCTTAGTAGTCAAATGAAAATGTCTCCTATGCAACTCATCCAATGATGCAGAAAACCTTGAAATGGCGGTTCTTAAGCTAGTGACATCATTCTCTTGAAGAAAAATTGCTTGCATATGCACTTCGACAATTACGTTGGTTGATGTAATAAAAATGTCTTCTTGTCTTTCAACTATATTTCCATATTTAAAATATATATTCTTAGTCTTAGAACTCATCCCATACGAAAAAAATGTCTGAGCGAACAATATCACTCCCAACAACAAAAAATTCATCTTGGAAACCTGTAACGAGAAAAAATATATGTAATTACTCCTGTATTAAAAAGAAAACTTTTAGTCACAAAAATTAAAATTTTTCCTCACTTCTTTTTAATTTCTTATGTGAGACAATGGTACTATTCTCTCATCCGTGGGTTGGGCTACGTTTTGAATTCTAAACCTATTGGCCGTTAATGTTTCCAAAATGTTAAATGGGCCTTCAAACTTAGGTGTTAGTTTATAGTTGAGCCCTTTTCTGACATTGATTTGAATATAGATGTTATCACCCACGGTATATGTTTTAGTTGGTTTCGCTATTTTATCATGATTCCTTTTCATTATGATTTGTGATTCTTCTAAATTCTTTCGAAGGATATCATATCGACTTATACTTGCATTTATACATTCTTTTAAAGGATTTGATAGATTAGTTGTAGGCGTTAATACATGGAAAGGTGTTCTAACTGGGGTACCATACAATGCTTCATGCGGTGACATTTTAATTGATATATGATATGAATGATTCAGAGTACTCAGTGCTGCCGGTATTGCAATATCCCAGTTGGGGTCTGATCCCCCTAGTGTTACCCTTAATATATTTAATATCTTCCTATTTGCTCTTTCCACTAGCCCATTCGACTCTGGGTGATATATCATGGTATTAACCTTCTTTATGTTGAGGAATTCACACAATGAGATAAGAAAGTGATTATTAAATTCACCACCCGAGTCTGAGATTATCATGTGTGGAATTCCATGTTTACAAATGTAACACTCGTAAAACTTCCTAGCGCATTCAATCGCAGTTTTAGTTTTAAGCGCTATTAGTTCTGTATATCGAGTTAAAGCATCTATAATTACTAAGAGGTGCTTATTTCCTCTGTCTGACTCGTAAAATCCTGTTAACAAATCTAAATGTATTCTTTCAAAGGGTTGATTGGGAACAGGATAAGCTCCTAAGCTGACAGGTGTTTTCGTATGCCCTTTGTTTTCCTGACATGTGCGATAATTAGCTATGTGTCTTTTTATATCTGTAAGCATTGTATGCCAATAAAACAATGATTTGGCTTTCTGTGACATTAATGAGAACCCAGGGTGTCCATGTAATGGATTTGAATGCAACCAATTCAGGACAGTGGAAACAAGTGAGTTTGGTACTACTACCTGGTCGTTAGTTACATGTGGTGTATTGCGGGTTTTCCTTGTCACAGTCCTACACAGAATATTATCTTTGATTACATAATTCTGCTGCTTATACTTTATATATTCTTTTTCTTTATGATTGCCTTTCAAAGCATTTATAATTGTTTCTATTTTCTGATCTTTTCTTTGCTCAGTCTGTAACAATTCAGCACTCCAGCCTAAATCTTCTTGTTCAGATATTGTTTTTACAATAGGCATGGATGTTGATATATCTATTAATTCAGCTAAAGACTCCGTACAAGATGACACGGGGTTGCGCGATAATGCATCCGCAATGATATTTGCTTTCCCAGGTAAATACCCGATTCTTGCGCCAAAATCTTGAATGATTAAATGCCACCGAGTTCGTTTAGGGCTGTGATTGAAGCCTTTAAAGAACTCTGTTAGTGGTTTATGGTCAGTAAGAACCTTAACGGGATAACCGTAAATTATGAACTTAAAATGCACTAGCGAATTAACAATAGCTAGTCCTTCCTTGTCTATTACTGCATACTTACTTTCGGAAGTTCTCAATTTTCGAGAATAGAAAGCTATCGGGAAAAACTGTTTATCATATTGCTGAAGCAATACCCCTCCTACTCCTAAGTCTGAGGCGTCTGTTGCAATGAAGAATTCCTTACCGAAGTCAGGAAATTTTAAGATAGGAGAACTACACAGTTCATCTTTCAAAGTATTAAACGCCTGTTGATGTTGCTCAGACCATATGAAATCTACGCCCTTCTTCGTAAGATCAGTTAAAGGAGCGGCTATTATTGAATAGTTGCGTATAAAACGCCTGTAATATCCACTACAACCCAGAAATTGCTGTATTCCCTTGACATTAGTAGGTATGGGAAAATTACGTATAGCCGACACCTTATCATGGACTACTTTAAGACCTTGGCTTGACACCATGAAACCCAAATATATTAATTCTGTTTTGAAAAATTCACACTTACTAATCTTTACCCTTAAGTTATGTTGTCTTAATCTCTGTAGTACTAGTTCTAACTTACGTAGATGTTCCTCTAAGGTGTTGGAAAAGATTACAAGATCATCCATATAGGCATGCAATATATCCCCTAACAAGTCTCCAAACACTATGTTAATCATTCTTGTAAATGTTATAGGAGCACAACGTAAACCAAAAGGCATTCGTAAAAATTCATAATGTCCCCTGGCTGTGCTGAAGGCTGTGTATGGGATACTATCTTCTTCTAATGATATCTGGTGAAAGCCTTTAAGTAAGTCCAAACTGGTAAAATATTTATTCTGACCTAACAAAGACAAAATATCGTCAGTACATGGCACTGGGAATCGATCAGGGATCGTTTCCTCGTTTAGACGACGAAAGTCGACGCAGATACGCCATGTTCGATCTTTTTTCGGTACAACTATTAAAGGAAAATTATAAGGGCTATTTGATTTTCTAATGACTCCTTCCTCTAACATTTTACCTACTTCATCATTTATTTCATTCTGGAATTTCATAGGGAGTCTGTACGAGGGTACATATATAATTTTCTGTTTGTCTTTTAACCTTATTTGATGCTCGATCACATCTGTTTTTCCTAAGGATCCATCCGTAGTGGAAAAGACATCTGTATATTTATTTAAAAGTTCAAAAATTTTCTGCTGAATTTCTTCGTCTTGAATGTCCTTACTGATTTTATTTTTAATAGATCGTAAAAGGGATTCATCCGCAACTGATTGAGAGTGATTGATTTCAGCAACGGTAAGAATACGATGTTTATAAACTTCTACATCCAAGATATGTTGATTTTTGTGAATTACTAAAGTGTTATTTAAATGATTACAGACTTCGATATTACATTGCTGATGTGAGCCTACTGTATAAATAGCTTGTGTGACAGACAATCCGTTGGTTTTCAAAGTATCGGAAAGGATTAATATTTCAGATCCCGGTAGTGTTTTCTTTATTTGCACTATTAAATTCGAAGGTATGTTTGGTTCGATATATTGCGTGCAAGATGATATTACGGGTGAACGAGAATTCTGCTGGGTCGCGTATATTATTTCTTTATTAGTGAGACAAGTTATTGGTTCTTCAACGTACGTTACGGTTACATTTGTCGTCTCCTTTTTATCCAAAACTGACTTTAAAGTATTAGAAGACTTATAGAATTTCCCTTTGATATACACGCCGTGCTTTGCAGGAGCTAAGATAATGTTTTGATTTCCCATAGATGGGTATCCTATAATTACAGCTGGATACATATTAATGTTTTTCACAACAACAAATGTATCGGCAAACGTGCGATTACCGACTCTGAACTGAATATGAGTTATGCCTATGACGTTTAATTCATTATTTCCTATACCTGAAAGTCTAATTCCTGATTTTTCAATCGGAAAGTTCGAAAACAACAAATGATGCGTCTTCAAATCCATAATATTACGTGGACTACCAGAGTCAAAAAATAACGTAAAGGATTTGTGTTCTAAATTTACAGCATATAAGGTTGGCCGTAACTCATTTTGGCTTATTATTGTATGAATTCGTTGCAAATCTACGGGAGCATGCACTGTTTTACTTAATTCGGCCGTGTGTTTCATAGGAAAATCTATTGTCTCACAATCATCTGATAAAACATTAAATTGATTATTCAATACTATTGATGTTGACATAAATGACCTTGACCCAACATCACTCTCTTCCCCTCTAGAGTTAACTATGTGGTATTTGCTTTGCTCTGCACATTCTGAAAATTAGGCTGACTTTGCGAGGTCTGGTTTGACGGCCCAGGCTCAGCGATATTTGAAGAAGTGTTTGTTTGTTTCGGACTCTGAACTGCATTGACATTTTGTTGTTTCTTTTTATTGTTAAAATGAGGATTTTTCTTTTTATTTCCATATGGAACTGACTGTGGAATTGACTGTGTATTTCTAGGATATTGTTGTGTCTTACGCGCGTAACATTGACTATAAGAATGTGATCCTGTGTTGTGAACTGAACAAAATTTCGTTCTACAGTCTGCGCTTATGTGACCTTGACGTTTGCAGTTGTAACACGTCACTCCCGCTACTGGATTATTAATTACGTTCACTGTTTGTGGTTTTGTTTCATTCTTAGCAAAAACTTGAGTTAACACGGGATCGAGATCTGGACACTTGGACATGTGTTTCTTTATCTGTTTATAGACATCCAATTCCGTACTTGCAGGCATTAACTTCTTATCAAAGCACCGCACTAAAGCTTCAGGCAACATAAGTGTCATGCAAGTTAAATACATTAATCGTAAAAAATCTTTCACGGAGATATTATCGTTAGTAACCCAAGTGGAATTACCTAAAATGTCCTGATATTCGTTAAGCCTATCAGCTATGAGAGCTGCTCTCTCAACAACATTAAGCCGATTCATAGTGGCTTGATTAAGTGTATTTCGTAACGTTAACACTACATCCAAAGCTTCCTCACCCCCATAGATCGCGCGTAACCTAACTTTGAAATCATCCCAAGTAACTGCTTCCTGAAATGAAACACCTCTTAAATACGCACTCGCATCCCCCTTAGAAAAATCTATAAAACTTTTAGCTTCTTGTAATTGTACAAAAGGATCTACGATTTGTTTGGCATTTAAATGGGCATCAACGGATGAAATCCATGACTCCACATTTTGTGGCAAGAACCCGTTGACACGGCCTTGAAAAGGAAGGATTGCTGACCTGGCATTTACAAGCGTCACAATTGGAGGAGGATTAGCCTGGCCTACACCACTAGGTCCAGGGGTAGGGCTGACAGGAGGAGCCATGACTGCTGTATTTTTTTTTTTCTATCTCTTTGACCCCTTTCAATCCTATCAAAATATCTATATGAGTACAGACGCCCACTGCGTAAACGCATATGTATAATAAAATTCCCCCAACAATGTTACTAATCCCAATACATTTCCCCCCAAGAGTTTATGAAAGAAAAAGGAATTAGCACAAAGAAAGAAAAATTCTAAATGAGAATTCGGAGTTTCTTATAACAAAGTTTAGGAATTCACTCACCCCAGTAATAATTGACTAACGACTTGTGATAACTACACTTCACTGCCCAAACTGAAATGAATACAAAATCTCTGTACTTAGCTTTATATGAAGTCGACTCGTCGTCTCTCTCTCTCTCTCTCTCTTGATGTTTTGTTAGCGATGTCTCGTTCTAGTTTCTTGTAGAATGTAGTTCTTCCTGGATATGTTTTGCAATTGTTGAACGCCAGTCCTTGGGTTTCCTAGGATGTTGATTGAAGATTCTATTTGTATACTAACATATGTTGGTGTTAGCATTTCCGTTGGACTTAGTCAAAATTGTAGATTCTTGTAGATAGTTTTATTTTGAAGTCTTGAAGATCATTCTCTGGTTTTACAGCTTTTATGTTGAAGTCTTGAAGATATATCTCTGGTTTTACAGCTATTTATTTTGAAGTCTTGAAGATATTTCTCTAATTCTTAGAGTTTAATCGCTGCCTTAGAGTTTAACCGCTGTCTTTGAGTTTAATCGCTGCCACCATTTATTGGTGTGCTACTGTCTTAAGCACACATTTGAGTATGAGTTGTTTTCAGATGTATTTAAATGGTTTACTGAACACATCTTAGTGGTTTTTAAGTTTTATTGTGAATAAACAACTGAGTTAAACATCTCCATCACTGGAGGAAGCTGTGTTGGTCCACATGACCAATTCTGGTGAAGTTTAGATATGAACTGAATAAATTACTGATATCCCAAATATCGTACACTTGCTTTAATTTGGCTAAGTGACGGAATCGGAAGACACCTGCATCCGGTGACGTCACAAACTTTCACACGAAGAGACAATGTGTTGACACTAAGAAAGAATGGCAACTCAGCATCTTACATCCTGCTTACAATTTGAGTTGACCATAGCAAATCTCACGGTTAGCTCTTCCAACCAACATGACATATTACGTCATTTGTTTTAAACATGTAATATTACTATTCTAACTATTACATATATATATATATATATATATATATATATATATATATATATATATATATATATATATATATATATATATATATGTATATATGAATATATATACTGTATATATATATATATATATAATTTTATATATATATATATATATATATGTGTGTGTGTGTGCGTGTGGTTACATGTGTTACACCAAATAATTCCCAATAAAAATAAAACATTTTGCCCCACCCCGAGATTCATTCACTAGACGATCTATTAAAACCTGTTTTGGAGCAGAGAATAAAAGAAAAAAAAACAAGAAAAAACAAGAAAAAAAAGGAGAAAAAAAACAAGAAAAACAACTCTGAAACCATAACAGAAACGAAAAGAAGTTGATGAGGATAGATGATTCGCAATAGACTTCTTACAAAAGATTCAATTTAATTTTTGAGACATATCAGAAAAGTCTTTCGCGTGTTATAAGTCAATTAACGACCAATAAATCCTTTTTTTATTTTTTTT
>NC_090763.1:8597743-8599031 GCF_036898095.1 Palaemon carinicauda
TCACAAAATACATTCTATAAAGTATTCTTATTAATTTTACAAAATACATTTTATAAAGCATTTTTTATCAATTTTACAAAATACATTTTCTAAAGTATATTTATTAATTTTACAAAGTGGTGTATAGAATTTTTTTAAATTTTTTTATTTGCTTTTAGGGGGGCCGGCCGGGTAATGCCATTTTCTATAGCACTTAGTCAAATTAACAACTATTACGAGACAAATTTATTACGAAGTTCTCCAAGAGACAAGTCTTTCATACAATGTTGCAGAAAAATTTGCATTTAATCTATGTAAATCTTCAAATCTTACCTTAAACCTTTGTCTCAATCTTTTAATTACACACACACACACACACACACACACTCACTCTCTCTCTCTCTCTCTCTCTCTCTCTCTCTCTCTCTCTCTCTCTCTCTCTCTAATCCTTTAATTATTACAGTTTCATGAGTAAGTTACTCTTCATCATTTTAGTATGATATACTCACTGCAAGGGTATCATTACTGTTTTTCTATGAAATTAAACTTTCATAGATTTATAAATTCATCTATTTCGATGTCTGGCCCTCCTACTTTTTAATATCACGTATATACTTATGTAAGTAGCATACTGTACCGTTCCCACAACTTTCAAAAAGTTTACTTCTTCGGCCTATTAAGAATTCCCTTTCTTGAGTTTTTCAAAAGGTGATTTTTGTTTAAACTTACCTAGTTATTCGTTACCAGAATCATCTTTTAGACATTTATGGTAAGATACACTTAAATATTTGCATTAAAAAACGGTAAATGTCTAGCAACATTTATTCGAGGATTTTTACCAGTTTAAAAACGGATATATTGACATAAAGGAGTGATATTACGGTCACCAATCCGAAAAAGGTAATAACAAAGTAAGGTAAACTTACGGTCGCCTGTATTTTAATGAAATACGGATGAGAACAGTTTATTTTTAAGATGAATTTCCGATTTAAACTATACGGTTTTTTTTTTTAGTGTATGGTAAGATGGACTGAATATAGACTTTATTTGTTGACTCCATGTATTCATTTAGTAACATTCATTGGTGATATTTTTAATCATTCATCCTTTTTAATTCAATAATTTTGTTTTTATTTAATAAAACTTCTAGATTATATTTTCTGCTTGAAGATTACACAAAAATGTTAAAAGCATAAAAAGTTAATTTACAATGTTAAAATTTTATAGGCATAAATAACTATATATTTTCTGTAATGGAGAGATGTTAGGCCTAAGAATCTTAATTTACATCAATTAGTTTTCAGACTGA
>NC_090763.1:8619531-8623481 GCF_036898095.1 Palaemon carinicauda
AAAACTATCGCTTATTCGAGCTTTCGCAATTAAAGGCATTGGAGGAATGTCTGAAAATTCAATTCGATGCGAAAATACAAACTCTCTCTCTCTCTCTCTCTCTCTCTCTCTCTCTCTCTCTCTCTCTCCATTGTCGAGTTATTCACATCTCTGATTACTGGAGTAAGACGACAGAAGTATTTCTCACGAGATTTCAAACACGAATATGGATTATTTTTTTCATGATTTATAGGTGGAATTTAATTTTATTCGTTCGTCAAGGTTTTCAAACTTACCTCTCTTCATTTTATTTTGTAGATATATATATATATATATATATATATATCCTTCATGCATTTCCAGCTGTCTTTATCTTGCATTAGCTTCCAGCGGCCTTTATCTTCCATGAGGTTCCCGCTGCCTTTATCTTCCATGAGTTTCCAGCTGCCTTATCTTCAATGAATATCCAGCTGCCTTATTTTCCATGAATACACAGCTGCCTTCATCTTCCATGAGTTTCCCGCTGCTTTTATCTTCTATGAGTTTCCAGCTGACTATATCTTCCATAGATTTTCAGCTGCCTTTATCTTCCATGAGTTTTCAGTTGCCTTTGTCTTTCATGAGTTTCCAGCTGCCTTTATCCTCCATGCATTTCCAGCTGTCTTTATCTTCCATGCATTTCCAGATGCCTTTATCTTCCATGCATTTCCAGTTGCCTTTATTTTCCATTAGGTTCCAGCTGCCTTTATCTTTCATGAGTTCTCAGCTGCCTTTATTTTCCATGAGTTTCCAGCTGCTTTTATCTTCCATGAGTTTCCAGCTGCCTTTATCCTCCATGCATTTCCCGGTGCCTTTATCTTCCATGAGTTTCCAGCTGCCTTTATCGTCCATGCATTTCCTGGTGCCTTTATCTTCCATGAGTTTCCGGCTGCCTGTATTTCCCATGAGTTTCCAGCTGCCCTTATTTTCCATGAATTTCTAGCTGCCTTTTATTTTCATGAATTTCCAGCTGCCTTTATCTTCAATGAGTTTCCGGCTGCCTTTATCTTACACGAGTTTCCAGCTGCCTTATCTTACATAAGTTTCCAACTGCCTTTATCTTACATGAGTTTCCAGCTGCCTTTATCCTCCATGCATTTCCAGCTTTCTTTATCTTAAATGAGTTTCAAGCTGCCTTTATCTTACATGAGTTTCCAACTGCCTTTATCTTACATGAGTTTCCAGATGCCATTATCTTACATGAGTTTCTAACTGCCTTTATCTTACATGAGTTTCCAGCTGCCTTTATCCTCCATGCATTTCCAGCTTTCTTTATCTTACATGTGTTTCCAGCTGCCTTTATTCTCCATGCATTTCCAGCTTTCTTTATCTTACATGAGTTTCCAGCTGCCTTTATCCTCCATGAATTTCCAGCTTTCTTTATCTTACATGAGTTTCCAGCTGCCTTTATCTTCCATGAGTTCCCCGCTGCCTTTATCTTCCATGAGTTTCTAGCTGCTTTTATCCTCCATGAGTTTCCAGGCTGCCTTTATCTTCCATGAGTTTCCAGCTGCTTTTACCCTCCATGCAATTCCAGCTGCCTTTATCTTCCATGAGTTTCCAGCTGCCTTTATCCTCCATGTATTTCCTGCTGCCTTTATCTTCCATTAATTTCCAGATGCCTTTATCTTCCAAGAGTTTCCAGCTGCCTTTATCTTCCATGAATTTCCAGCTGCCTGTATCCTCCATAAGTTTCCAGGGTGCCTTTATCTTCCATGAGTTTCCAGCTGCCTTTATCTTCCACGAGTTTCCAGCTGCCTTTATCATTCATGCATTTCCAGCTGCCTTTATCTTCCATGAGTTTCCTGCTGCCTTTATCTTCTATGAGTTTCAAGCTGCCTTTATCTTCCATAAGTTTCCAGCTGCCTTTATCTTCCATGAGTTTCCAGCTGCCTTTATCCTCCATGCATTTCCAGCTATCAATATCTTCCATGAGTATCCATCTGCCTTTGTCTTCCATGAGTATCTATCTGCCTTTATCCTCCATGAATTTCCAGCTGCCTTCATCCTCCATGAGTTTCGAGCTGCCTTTATCTTCCATGCATTTCCAGGTACGTTTATCTTCCATGAGTATCCAGCTGCTTTTATCTTCCATGCATTTCCAGCTACCATTATCTTCCATGAGTATCCAGCTGCTTTTATCTTCCATGAGTTTGCATGGAACTCCAAACATCCGGAAGAACTAAACAAACTGGAACCGTTCCAAAAGAAACCGCGACGCATCCTTTTCCAGGAACTCTTCTCTCTTTCTTTTTAGTGGAAGGGTTTGTCTTGGGTTTTTATTCTAACTTCTCCACATCTTCCAATTCCTTCTCAATCCCTCCCTCCCCCTACCTCCTCCCTAACGCCTCCTCCTCCTCCATTGCCGTCTGAATAAACATGGCGGAAACCTTGTGCACTTCGGGCGTTCCAGAAAACTAATGTTTGTCCGAGTTATTGCCTTTGTTATTTTTCATTCATACTTGGACAAGTGCTCGTGATTCATCGAAAATTTAAATTTCATACGTACTTATACGTAGATATATACATATATACATGCGTGTATGAATATACACTTATAGCGTTCGATCCCAAGTATGAGGTAGAAATTTATTTCTATTTGAACACGATGTTGTGTTGATATTTATCCATATATATATATGTATATATATATATATATATATATACATATGTGTGTGTGTCCGTAAATATATAAAAAACATTTTTATGAACTCTATATATATATATATATATATATATAAACACACACACGCATATATATATATTATATATATATATATATACATATATGTATATATATGTATATATACATAAATATAGATATATATAGGCAAAAAAGATCTAGGATTTAATCATTCTTGAAAACTAAGCCTCATTAAAGTTTACTGAAGACATCTGCGTATTTCACAAACATGACGTATGTTATTTGCTTCAAATTACAACAACAACAACAACAACAACAACGACGACGAAAACCATAAAAACTTCATTCAGCATAAAATTGAAGAAGCAACTTTTTCTGTCAGAACTGACTGACAGACTTTGGATTTAAAAGAAAATAATGTTATCTCTCTCTCTCTCTCTCTCTCTCTCTCTCTCTCTCCCTCTCTCTCTCTCTCTCTCTCTCTCTCTCTGGCATAAAGAAGTGAGCAAAATGCAAAATGTAGAGTGCATGTAAAAACGAATTTGAAAAATTCGAAACATTTATTTTTACCCCAAAATATTCAAATGTCATACTTTTGTTATTGACTCGGCAAAAAGAACAAGGTTTAAACTCGAACATGTGACATGTGGACATTACCTTGAATGCTTGTTTTTACCTTAGATTACCTTAACATTTTTCAAATTTCCATAAATTCTATGCTGGTAAAACCAAAATTACCTGAGAATTAGCTTGAAACCATGAAAATTACCTCAAAGTAAGGTAATTACCTTAAAAGTTTAAACCCTGGTAAAGAATATATTTCAAGAGAGGGCTAATTACAGATAATTAGGGATAATTAGGGATTGTGAACATCACATTTATTTTATCGATAATCTTTAAGTCCTTTTTTTTCAGAGCTCTTGATCACTAAATTTTAAATTGAACCCTTATTAACTTAGATGATATTGCAACATAGTAACTGACGCGTCTCACTAATTAAACCCCCCCCCAAAAAAAAAATAAAACACTATAAATAGGCCAAATGCCTAGGCTTTTCTCAAAATAATTCAATGAGAATTATCTTGACTGGAACGTGAGAATTTTATTTTCTATTCGACCTAATCATGCGATAGACCATAAAATAATAACTTATCGGCTTTTCTAAAGTTAGTTTAATGAGAATTACCTTAACTAGAACGTGATATATATAAATATACATATATGTATATTTATATATATATATATATATATATATAAATATATATATATATATATATATATCTATACA
>NC_090763.1:8631481-8633981 GCF_036898095.1 Palaemon carinicauda
CACTCGCACACACTATTTTATCTTTACTTCTCTTCCTCTTGTTTTGTTAAAGTTTATATAGCTTATATAGGAGATATTTATTTTCATGATGTTACTCTTAAAAATTTATTTTTCCTTGTTTCCTTTTCTCACTGGGCTATTTCCTCGGTTGGAACCCCTGGGCTTATAGCCTCCTGCTTTTCCAATTAGGGTTGTAGCTTAGCATGTAATAACAATAATATTCTCACTTTTGGAAACTAATCTGTTAAAATTTTGATACGAAAATTTTCCTATCCAAAATAATCTCCCGGTGAATATATCTCGTTTCCCCATGCAATGCCACCATATCAGTTTCCTTTCCTCACTGGGCTAATTTCCCTGTTGGACCCCTGGGCTTACAGCATCCTGCTTTTCCAACTAGGGTTGTAGCTTAGCAAGTAAGGATAATATTCTCACTTTTGGAAACTAACCTGTTAAAACCTAGATACGCAAATGTTCCCATCCAAAATAATCTCCCCGTGAATATATCGTCCGCCTCGTCTTATCTCGTTTCCACATGCAATGCCATCGTATCTGTTTCCTTTCCTCACTGGGCTATTTTCCCTGTTAGACCCCCTGGGCTGATAGGGTCATAGGGTTGTAGCTTAGCAAGTCATAATAATAATATTCTCACTTTTGGAAACTAAACCTGTTAAAACCTAGATACGCAAATGTTCCCATCCAAAATAATCTCCCCGTAAATATATCGTCCGCCTCGTCTTATCTCGTTTCCCCATGCAATGCCATCGTATCTGTTTCCTTTCCTCTCTGGGCTATTTTCCCTGTTGGACCCCCCGGGCTTATAGTATCCTGCTTTTATAACTAGGGTTGTAGCTTAACAAGTAATAATAATATTCTCACTTTCGGAAACAAACCTGTTAAAACCTAGATACGCAAATTTTCCCATCCAAAATAATCTCCCGGTGAATATATCTCGTTTCCCCATGCAATGCCACCATATCTGTTCCCTTTCCTCACTGGGCTATTTTCCCTGTTGGACCCCCTAAGCTTAGAGCATCCTGCTTTTCCAACTAGGGTTGTAGCTTAACAAATAATATTCTCACTTTTGGAAACTAGACCTGTTAAAACCTAGATACGCAAATGTTCCCATCCAAAATAATCTCCCGGTGAATATATCGTCCGCCTCGTCTTATCACGTTTCCACATGCAATGCCATCGTATCTGAATAGATTGCTATTCATTGTTTGCAATGATGTGATATACGGCGGTAGGCCATGCGATCATATCCATCCAGAGATACAGTTTACGACGTTGACTTTTGTTCGTAAATGAGATTTTTTGAGCCCAGACACGTTCCGATACTTGACAAATTGCAGCTTTGTTTTATTATTATTATTATTATTATTATTATTATTATTATTATTATCATTATTATTATTATTATTATTATTATTATTATTACCATTTACCCAGCTACAAGACTAGTTGGGAAAGGAGGGTGCTATAAACCCAGGGGCCCCAACAGGGAAAACAGTCCAGTGAAGAAAGGAAACAAGGAACAATAAAATATTTTAGTAATAAGATAGAATAGTGTGCCCGAGTGTACCCTCAAGCAAGAGAACTCTATCCCAAGACAGTGGAAGACCATGGTACAGAAGCTATGGCACTACCCAAGACTAGAGAACAATAGTTTGATTTATGAGTGTCCTTCTCCTAGAAGGGCAATATTGAATGTAGTAGAGGGAATGGGAAAAAGAAATTTATATCGCTTCATTTGCCAGTTGTAGACGTATCAATATATCTATTTTTATTTGTCTAAAAAAGTGGTCCATTATTATTACTATTATTATTATTATTAATATTATTATTATTACTATTATTATTATTAATAATAAAAATATCAATATCAATATCAATATCAATATCAATTTCAATTTCAATATTATTATTATTATTATTATTATTATTATTTTAATATTAATACCAGTATCAATAATAATATTAATATTAATATCAATATTATTAATAATATTAATATTAATATTAATATTATTATTATTATTACTATTATTATTATTATTATTATTATTATTATTATTATTATTATTATTATCAATTGTATACTCTGTATACAAATGTTTATATGATACCAGGTCACCATCGAAAGAGGTCCTTGAGTGAGTTGTTAAGAACAAGGCGAAACTTGCGTACAACAGATAAATTGTTCTTTTCTCAGTCCATAAACTCCGACGCTTTTATTGTAAGAAGAATTAATAACATTCTGGAGGATAAACACACTACAGAATATTTGACGCGAAATGAGGAATTGGAAATGAAGGTTAATTTAATTAATAAAGATGAGAATACTGAGGTGGATTTAGTGAATATCAATGATTGTAAGATTGGTAAATGATGAAATAAAAAGAATGGCAGGCGTAGTAAAGATCACAAAGGTGATAAGTGTCACGCCTGAGATGGTGTGGGCAGGATTTTAAAGGTTTAAAGGCCGCTCATAGTTGGT
>NC_090763.1:8638981-8641481 GCF_036898095.1 Palaemon carinicauda
GTGCACTAAGGTCAGGAAAACAGAATGTGTAGAGCTTTAAAAATTACATGAAGTAGTCATTGGGAGACCACAGAGTCATTGTAACCGTAGGGAGTCATTGGGAGAGCACAGAGTCATTGTGACCGTAGGGAGTCATTGGGAGAGCACAGAGTCATTGTGACCGTAGAGAGTCATTGGGAGAACACAGAGTCATTGTGACTGTAGGGAGTCATTGGGAGAGTACAGAGTCATTGTGACCGTAGGGAGTCATTGGGAGAGCACAGAGTAATTGTGACTGTAGGGACATTGGGAGAGAAGTCTCATTGAGACAGCAGGGAGTCATTGGTCAACAGGACACAAGGGAGTTATTGGGGCAGCAGGGAGGGGGTCATTGGGAGAGCAGGGAGTCATTGGTCATTTGGACATCCAGGAGTCTTTGGGAGAGCAGGGAGTCATTTGTCATTGGGACAGTAGGGAGTCACTGGGAGAGTAGGGAGTTATTTGCCATTGGTACAGCAGAGAGTCATTGGTCATTAGGACATGGGGGAGTTATTAGGGCAGCAGGGAGAGGGTCATTCCGAGAGAAGGGAATCATTGGGTCATTGGGACACCAGGGAGTCATTGAGAAAGCAGGAAGTCATTTGGGAGAGCAGGGAGTCATTGGTTATTGGGACAGCAAAAAGGGGGTCATTGGGAGAGAAAGGAGTTATTTGCGATTGGGACAGCAGGGAGTCATTGGTCAATAGGATATAAGGGAGTTATTGGGGCAGCAGAGAGGGTGTCATTGGGAGAGCAGGGAATCATTTATCATTGGGACAACAGGGAGTCATTGGGAGAGCAGGACGTCATTTGCCATTGGGACAGCAGGGAGTCATTGAGAAAGCAGGAAGCCTTTTGGGAGAGCAGGGAGTCATTGGTTATTAGGACAGCAGGGAGTCATTGAGCCAGCAGAGAGCAATTGGGACAGCAGGAATTCATTGGGCCAGCAGGGAGTCATTGAGCCAGCAGAGTCATTGTGGGAGAAGAAGGGAAGAAAGAATAATAATATATAAAAGTTAATAAAGGGTAATCGAAAGACGGTCTTCAACTGTATTAGAGAGAGAGAGAGAGAGAGAGAGAGAGAGAGAGAGAGAGAGAGAGAGAGAGAGAGAGAGAGAGAGAGAGAGAGAGAGAGTAAATGTTCGTTGCGAAGAGAGAGAGAATATTAGTTTTAGTGTAAGATAGTATCCAGCTATATTGGAGAGAGAGAGAGAGGGAGAGAGAGAGAGAGAGAGAGAGAGAGAGAGAGAGAGAGAGAGAGAGAGAGAGAGAGAGAATATATTTATGGATTAACATACTGAAAAAATGCTTTTGATGCAGGTCTATAGAAATAATTAAACCTCGTAAATAAACAAGTAAATACCAGACAGGAGGTATAACGAACAAACAGATATAAAGGTGGATTTGTCGAACGCGGTTCGAAAGACAAGTGTTTGAAGTGATGTTCGAACGTGTGAACGGGGTAGTTGGTGGTCGAATACGTTCGTCGAACGATTCGAAGAAAAATTGTGTTTTCGCCTGACTTTTGTGGGCGGGGCTTCACTCCTCACAAACCTTACGCATCAGTGGCCGACTCCACCTCTTCGAACCGTTTGACAAGCAGGTTCGACAACTGGGATTCGACGAACAATTTGACAGTGTAAACAAACGTATTCAGTTTTTGTCGTACGTGTCAGAGCAAAGTTAGAATGAATAAGAGCTGAAAAACTAATTTAGCTTTAATAAAAAGGATCACTAACATCTGACAATGAGAATGATAGAATGATGAACAACGGAACAAACGATAACTCAGCAGATAGATTTTAAGCCAAAATGATAACTAAATAACTTGTGACAGCGAGAAAGATAGAATAATGAACAATGGAACAAACCATAGCTCAGATGATAGATTAAAGCCAAAATATATTCACTAAACGCTTTGGCAACAGAACGAGGGAATAATGAATAATGGAACAAATGATAACTCAGCAGAAGGACTGTAGCCAAAATATAATAACTAAACAGCTTATGATAAAGAGAAAGAAAGAATAATGAACAATGGAACAAACAATAACTCAGCAAACAGACTGAAGCCAAAATATAATCAGTAAATAACTTCTGACAATAAGAACAATCGAATAATGAACAACGGAACAAACGCTAACTCAATAGACAGATGAAGCCTAAATATAATTCGTAATATTTCTCTCTCTCTCTCTCCCTCTCTCTCTCTCTCTCTCTCTCTCTCTCTCTCTCTCTCTCTCTCTCTCTCTCTCAGGAGATGAGTTGCAAGCTCCAATCTTATCAGCCGACATTTATTCCAGACATTGCAAAAGTCGTAAAAACTGTCGCATCGCCAGGGACAAAAAAAGTTTTTGCAGCAAACGCCTGGACTTATCTTGCCTAAATGGACAATATCTCCATTTATGACTTCGCTCTAAATATTTCACGAAAAGAGAGAGAGAGAGAGAGGAGAGAGAGAGAGAGAGAGAGAGAGAGAGAA
>NC_090763.1:8648981-8653981 GCF_036898095.1 Palaemon carinicauda
AGAAGGCATAACTGGAAGGTAAGATACCGAGGAATGCTCGAGGCATAAACAGGTGGACGTGATAGGTGATGTGAATGCAAAAGTTGATGCAAGACAGCAGAAGGCATAGTTGAAAGGTAAGATATCGAGGAATGCTCGAGTCATAAACAGGTGGATGTGCTAGGTGATTTGAATGGAGAAGTTGGTGCAAGACAGCAAAAGGCATAGCTGAAAGGTAAGATACCGAGGAATGCTCGAATCATAACCAAGTGGACGTGCTAGGTGATTTGAATGGAGAAGTTGGTGCAAGACAGCAAAAGGCATAGCTGGAAGGTAAGATACCGAGGAATGCTCGAGTCATAAACAGGTGGACGTGCAAGGTGATTTGAATGTAAAAGTTGGTGCAAGACAGCAAAAGGCATAGCTGGAAGGTAAGATACCGAGGAATGCTCGAGTCATAAACAGGTGGACGTGCAAGGTGATTTGAATGTAAAAGTTGGTGCAAGACAGCAAAAGGCATAGCTGGAAGGTAAGATACCGAGGAATGCTCGAGTCATAAATAGTTGGACGTGCTTGGTGATTTGAATGCAAAAGTTGGTGCAAGATAGCAAAAGGCATAGCTGGAAGGTAAGATACCGAGGAATGCTCGAGTCATAACCAAGTGGACGTGCTAGGTGATTTGAATGGAGAAGTTGGTGCAAGACAGCAAAAGGCATAGCTGGAAGGTAAGATACCGAGGAATGCTCGAGTCATAACCAAGTGGACGTGCTAGGTGATTTGAATGGAGAAGTTGGTGCAAGACAGCAAAAGGCATAGCTGGAAGGTAAGATACCGAGGAATCCTCGAGTCATAAACATGTGGACGTGCAAGGTGATTTGAATGTAAAAGTTGGTGCAAGACAGCAAAAGGCATAGCTGGAAGGTAAGATACCGAGGAATGCTCGAGTCATAAATAGTTGGACGTGCTTGGTGATTTGAATGCAAAAGTTGGTGCAAGATAGCAAAAGGCATAGCTGGAAGGTAAGATACCCAGGAATCCTCGAGTCATAACCAAGTGGACGTGCTAGGTGATTTGAATGGAGAAGTTGGTGCAAGACAGCAAAAGGCCTAGCTGGAAGGTAAGATACCGAGGAATGCTCGAGTCATAACCAAGTGGACGTGCTAGGTGATTTGAATGGAGAAGTTGGTGCAAGACAGCAAAAGGCATAGCTGGAAGGTAAGATACCGAGGAATGCTCGAGTCATAAACAGGTGGACGTGCAAGGTGATTTGAATGTAAAAGTTGGTGCAAGACAGCAAAAGGCATAGCTGGAAGGTAAGATACCGAGGAATGCTCGAGTCATAACCAAGTGGACGTGCTAGATAATTTGAATGCAAAAGTTGGTGCAAGACAGCAAAAGGCATAGCTGGAAGGTAAGATACCGAGGAATGCTCGAGTCATAAATAGTTGGACGTGCTTGGTGATTTGAATGCAAAAGTTGGTGCAAGATAGCAAAAGGCATAGCTGGAAGGTAAGATACCGAGGAATGCTCGAGTCATAAACAGGTGGACGTGCAAGGTGATTTGAATGTAAAAGTTGGTGCAAGACAGCAAAAGGCATAGCTGGAAGGTAAGATACCGAGGAATGCTCGAGTCATAACCAAGTGGACGTGCTAGGTGATTTGAATGGAGAAGTTGGTGCAAGACAGCAAAAGGCCTAGCTGGAAGGTAAGATACCGAGGAATGCTCGAGTCATAACCAAGTGGACGTGCTAGGTGATTTGAATGGAGAAGTTGGTGCAAGACAGCAAAAGGCATAGCTGGAAGGTAAGATACCGAGGAATCCTCGAGTCATAAACATGTGGACGTGCAAGGTGATTTGAATGTAAAAGTTGGTGCAAGACAGCAAAAGGCATAGCTGGAAGGTAAGATACCGAGGAATGCTCGAGTCATAAATAGTTGGACGTGCTTGGTGATTTGAATGCAAAAGTTGGTGCAAGATAGCAAAAGGCATAGCTGGAAGGTAAGATACCCAGGAATCCTCGAGTCATAACCAAGTGGACGTGCTAGGTGATTTGAATGGAGAAGTTGGTGCAAGACAGCAAAAGGCCTAGCTGGAAGGTAAGATACCGAGGAATGCTCGAGTCATAACCAAGTGGACGTGCTAGGTGATTTGAATGGAGAAGTTGGTGCAAGACAGCAAAAGGCATAGCTGGAAGGTAAGATACCGAGGAATGCTCGAGTCATAAACAGGTGGACGTGCAAGGTGATTTGAATGTAAAAGTTGGTGCAAGACAGCAAAAGGCATAGCTGGAAGGTAAGATACCGAGGAATGCTCGAGTCATAACCAAGTGGACGTGCTAGATAATTTGAATGCAAAAGTTGGTGCAAGACAGCAAAAGGCATAGCTGGAAGGTAAGATACCGAGGAATGCTCGAGTCATAAATAGTTGGACGTGCTTGGTGATTTGAATGCAAAAGTTGGTGCAAGATAGCAAAAGGCATAGCTGGAAGGTAAGATACCGAGGAATGCTCGAGTCATAAACAGGTGGATGTGCTAGGTGATTTGAATGCAAAAGTTAGTGCAAGAAAGCAGAAAGCATAGCTGGAAGGTAAGCGTAAGAGAAGGTAATGGAAATGAATAATGAATTGTCAAAATATGTTTTGGAATGGGCATGATTGTTGTAAATGAAATTGCTTCAAAATTATTCCTATATAGGAAAAAATTTGGAATAGCACTTTCAAGGATAGAGTATATATAACCAAGAAGACACAATGACTAGGGGTGTATGATCATTATTTGAAGCAACATTAAAGACTGACGAAGAACTGGGGGCGACTGAAAGATAGGAAAATAGCATAAAAGAATAAAATACATGAAATATGAAATAGATCTCAAGGTACAGAAAATGAGGTATAATATAGTTTATATATAATTCAGCAGGAAAAAGTTATGCTGAGCATAAAGAACATTAATATGAATGTATACTATATATATATATATATATATATATATATATATATATATATATATATATATATATATATATATATATATATATTAATGTGTGTATATATCTGTGTACACACACACACACATATATATATATATATATATATATATATATATATATATATATATATATATACACACGCAAACGTTATGTACATATACATGTATACATAGTACAAAAAACACGTGTTGCCGTTATTCTATCCTCTTCCAAGAACTTATCCCCCCCGCAAAAAAAAAGATAAACGACAAATCTTAATAACTTGATAGACCTTAATCAAAACCGTTGATAATCCTGATGAAAGATTGAGAAAGCAACGAAAATAGGACTCAATAAACTTTTAGTAGTTATAAGTTTTCTTAAAAGAAAGTAAAAAAAAAATGTCATTCATTCCCCTTCCAGTACTCTCCTCATCTGTCATTCTTAAAAATCAAGGCTTTCGCTAATGGAAACCTTTCATTACAGCCTGAGATTCTCTCATCTTGATTCTTGCAACGGAAGCAGAAAATGTCTATTCGTATCCTCATTTTTTCCATCTTTCCTTCCCGAGCACTGAAGCAATGTCTTTGTTTTCATTTCCTGAATTTCCGGTAATTGTTAGACTTCACCTGGAGGGCACTCTTTACTTCCTTCCTGCTGAGGACACTCTAGCTGCTTAGCTAAGGAAACGGCCACTCTAGGACCTCATTATTATGCATTCATTATAAACAAAGCCGTTTCTTTGTTGTTTGATATTTATTATTTCATATTTCGTCCGGTGTTTTTCGCTACGTCGAAGACTTAAAATGTTCCTTCGTTGAAGATGTCTGGGAGACGAAATAACGATTTAGTGAGTGCTTTCATTTTTCCCGTAGCATACTGTCTGAGCGTATACACACATAAACGCATATACATACACACACACACATATACATATACATACATATATATATATATATATATATATATATATATATATATATATATATATATATATATATATATGTATATATATATGTATATAGATATATGTACACACATATATATAAATATATATGTGTATATATGTGTGTATATATATATATATAAATATATATATATATATATATATATATATATATATATATATATATATATATATATATATATACACATATATATATATATATGTATATATATGTGTATATATATATATATATATATATATATATATATATATATATATATATATATATATATATATATACGAATTACACTAAGATACTCTCTTCCAACCCTAATACAATTCCTAATTTCTCTCTTTTAATATTACAAATTTGCAAAGGATAACATATTTGTGACCATGAAAATATTCGAATTTTATACATTATATATTCAAGTGTTAGGTTTCAAATTGTTGTAGACGTTAAAAGAATGGATTAGTCCAAATATTTAATGCAAGTTCACGAAGAAATATTTTTGAAAAAAAAAAAAGTCACTGGGAGAAAAAATTCTGCATTTAATTTTTATTCCAACAAGTCATTTTGCTCTTTTGGGAGGGATTTCCACCACCAAGGGCTCAACATCTAACAACTAGGTTTTTTTTCCTGTCTCTGATATCAATATATTAGTAGGCCTACCCACTAGGCCCTTGGCAAATAGGATCTTGACCTACTTTACTATAAGTCTGTATTTGTGTGTATGTTTACATGTGTGTTTGTGCGTATCTGTGTTTATGAATAAAAAACTAGCGAACGTATATATACTTTTCAGTATTCATACAGCTATAAAATATATACATTTCCTAACGAATAGTCTCTTTACATTTACATAATATATAGCAAAACACTATCATGACATATATCTGACGTGTTTGTGCGTATGTGTGTTTATGGATAAAAAACAACCGAACGTATGTATACTTTTCAGTATCCATACAGCGATAAAATATTTAATTTCCTAACGAATAATCTTTTTACATTTATATAATATATAGCAAAACACTACCATGGCATATATCTGACGTTTCTCAAAATCTACCCAGCCTCATTAACGCCCCAATAAGCCATCAAAG
>NC_090763.1:8658981-8661481 GCF_036898095.1 Palaemon carinicauda
ACTGTATATATATATATATATATATATATATATATATATCAGTATATATATATATATATATATATATATATATATATATATGTATATATATTATACATATATATAAATATATATGTATATATATATATATATATATTATATATACAGTATATATATATATATAAATATACAGTATATATACACATAAAAATGAATGAGCACCTGCTTGTATAACTCTAAAGATGGAAGGTTTTCATTTCCGTCGCCAATCTGTTAGCAATGAATTTTGAAAAGAAAAAAAAAAAAAACTCTGTGAATAGTCAAAATGATTAATTTAGTCATTTTCTCTCTAGAATGAATTCTAGGAAAAGGCTCACTTTGATTTATAATCATTTGCCCCATATGTATAAATTTTATGGGATGGTTTGCCCCTTCAATATTAGAAAAAAAAAATGATATTTCTTTATAAGGAAATTAATTCCTTTATGGAGAAATCGTGTTTAGTGTTGTTATTGTCCTTGTTATATTGTTGTTATATAAATTATGAATCTTATGACATGAAAAAATATTAGTACCCTGCCTGTTTATGTTACATTTATGGACAAGAAACTAATTTTGTTGTTTATAAGTACAGTTCTTCAGATTAGAAAAAAGGTTATTTTTTTCTGTGATATATAAATGGTAATGTTAACATCTAGATCAGAAATAAGAAGTTTAATGGACCGTAAGCTCCTGTCCAACAAATTAAGATGAGAATCAGCACCTGAAGACCAGACAGGAAAACAATAATCGAAACAAGGCAAAACTAGAGGGACACTTAGTAGAGCGCAGACCTCCGCTACGGCTGCCAATTTCTTGACCTTTTGCTCAACCTTAACCTTGACCTTCGACCTTAGCATCTGTTAATTGGCGTGGATTTTTATTAACTCAACTATGAACAAAGTTTGAAGTCTCTGTGACAACGGTGTCCAAATTTATGGCTGATTACGTGATATGGAAGTTTTTCTCGTCCGTGACCTTGACCTTTGACCTTCCAAAATCTTACTATTTCCAGTCCTTTACATTCCAGATTAAAATCCCTGCAAGTTTCGTTACTTTACAATTAAAATTGTAGCCGCATGGTTGATGACCAGAATTTTACCTTTTGCTTGACCTTAACCTTAGACTTGACCTTGACCTTTGACCTTAACATGTATTAATAGGCGTGGTATTTTATGCAGTAAAAAATTAACCAAGTTTGAGGTCTCTGTGACAATGATGTCAAAACTTATGGCTAATTACGTGAATTGGACATTCTGCTTGACCATGACCTTGAACAATTAATTCCTGCAACTCTCATTACAATACGATTACATTTGTGGCCAGGAGGCTGTTACTAAACAAAAACACACACGCATACAAACAAACATTCAAACACACAAACCAGGGGTAAAACATAACCTCCTTCCAACTTCGTTAGCGGAGGTAATAGAAAAATTAAAGCGCTTCTTCAGAATAGATAGATTACCGAAAATCTTACAAGACTTTCTCAATAAGCCAATTTTTTGTGCAATTGAAGAAGAGACAACAGATGTTTTTCTCCAAAATAAATTTGCAATAAAAAGTCACACCTTAAGTTCTAAAAGAGTCCTACAGAGTTAAAGAAATATTCTCAATACTGAGAACTTGATGTTGAGGAGCCACTGTCCTTGACTTACTTACAAACACACTCTGAGTAGACTCCTCCACAGTTAAAGAAACATTATCAATGCTGAGATCCAGATGCTGAGGATCCACTGTCTTTGACCTACTTTCAAACATACTCTGAGTAGAGTTCTACAGAGTGAAAAAAACATGATCAATATAGATATCCGGATGTTGAGGAGCCTCTGTCCTCGACCTACTTACAAACATACTTTGAGTAGACTCCTATAGAGTTAAGAAAACATTATCAGTACAGAGATCCAGATGTTAAGGATCCACTGTCCTCGTCCTACTTACAAACATACTTTGAATAGACTCCTACAGAGTTAAGAAAACATTATCAATACAGAGATCCAGATGTTAAGGATCCACTGTCCTCGTCCTACTTACAAACATACTTTGAATAGATTCCTACAGAGTTAAGAAAACATTATCGATACAGAGATCCAGATGTTGAAGATCAACTGTCCTCGACCTACTTACAAACATACTTTGAGTAGACTCCTAAAGAGCTAAGAAAACATTATCAGTACAGAGATCCAGATGTTGAGGATCCACTGTCCTCGTCCTACTTACAAACATACTTTGAGTAGACTCCTAAAGAGCTAAGAAAACATTATTAATACAGAGATCCAGATGTTGAGGATCCACTGTCCTCGACCTACTTACAAACATACTTTGAGTAGACTCCTATAGAGTTAAGAAAACATTATCAGTACAGAGATCCAGATGTTGAGGATCCACTGTCCTCGTCCTACTTACAACCATACTTTGAATAGACTCCTACAGAGTTAAGAAAACATTATCAATACAGAGATCCAGATGATGAAGATCCACT
>NC_090763.1:8671481-8678981 GCF_036898095.1 Palaemon carinicauda
ATGGACTTCCACACTCTTGGGTAGAGTTCTCTTGCTTTCCTCTTAGTAAGAGTAGAAGAGACTCTTTAGTTATGGTAAGCAGCTCTTCTAAGAGAAGGACACTCCAAAATCAAACCATTGTACTCTAGTCTTGGGTAGTTCCATATCCTCTGTACCATGGACTTCCACACTCTTGGGTAGAGTTCTCTTGCTTTCCTCTTAGTAAGAGTAGAAGAGACTCTTTAGTTATGGTAAGCAGCTCTTCTAAGACAAGGACACTCCAAAATCAAACCATTGTACTCTAGTCTTGGGTAGTTCCATAGCCTCTGTACCATGGACTTCCACACTCTTGGGTAGAGTTCTCTTGCTTTCCTCTTAGTAAGAGTAGAAGAGACTCTTTAGCTATGGTAAGCAGCTCTTCTAGAAGGACACTCCAAAATCAAACCATTGTACTCTAGTCTTGGGTAGTGACATAGCCTCTGTACCATGGACTTACACACTCTTGGGTTATAGTTCTCTTGCCTGAGGGTACACTCGGGCACACTATTCTATCTAATTTCTCTTCCTCTTGTTTTGTTAAAGTTTTTATGGTTTATATAAGAGATATTTATTTAAATGTTGTTACTGTTCTTAGATTATTCTATTTTTCCGTGTTTCCTTTCCTCACTGGGCTATTTTCCCTGTTGGGGCCCCTGGGCCTATAGCATCCTGCTTTTCCAACTAGGGTTGTAGCTTAATAATAATAATAATAATAATAATAATAATGATAATAATAATAATAATAATAATGTATGTAAAAACATGGGTTAAATGTCAATAGATATTACATAATTTTAAAGTTGAGATGTATTTGAAATGTCCATGTTCACTTTCATGAAAAAAAAAAAAAAAAAATATATATATATATATATATATATATATATATATATATATATATATATATATATATATATATATATATATATATATATATATATATGATTTATGGGTTTTGATCCTTTTAATTGTACAGCATATTCACTTTTATGAAAAAAAATATGATATTTTAATTATAAAATAAATTTTTGAATATACTTACCCGGTGAATATATAATAGCTGCAACTCTGTTGGTCGACAGACACATACATAAAAAACTCGCGAGCGATCGCTATGCAGGTTGCGGGTGTGCCCACCAGCGCCAACTGTCGGCCAGATACCACTCTCGGATGTAAACAAAACCTTCAATTTCTTCTCATCCCACTGCGTCTCTATTGGGGAGGAAGGGAGGGTCATTTAATTTATATATTCACCGGGTAAGTATATTCAAAAATTTATTTTATAATTAAAATATCATTTTTAAATATTTAACTTAGCCGGTGAATATATAATAGCTGATTCACACCCAAGGAGGTGGGTAGAGACCAGAGTTAATTATGTTTACAGCGTATAAGCTAAGAGTTTTTTCATTTTGGCAGTTATCAATATAACAAAACCAAAATAAATAGGTACCTGGTGAGGAAGTTGACTTAGACGATTACTCTGCCTTGTAAGTCTGTCTTCCTCACGGAGCCCAGCGATCCTCTTAGGATGCTGACAGACTCCCAGGAGCTGAAGTATCAAGGTCTGCAACCCATACAACAGGACCTCATCAAACCCCTAATCTGGGCGCTCTCAAGAAATGACTTTGACCACCCGCCAAATCAATCAGGATGCGAAAGGCTTCTTAGCCTTCCGAACAACCCATAAAACAATATTAAAAACATTTCAAGAGACAGATTAAAAGGATATTGGAATTAGGGAAGTGTAGTGGTAGAACCCTCACCCACTACTGCACTCGCTGCAACGAATGGACCCAGTGTGTAGCAGTCCTCGTAAAGAGTCTGGACATCTTTTAAGTAAAATGACGCGAACACTGACTTGTTTCTCCAAGAAGTCGCGTCCATAATACTTTGCAGAGATTTATTTTGCTTGAAGGCCACGGAGGTTGCTATATCTCTAACTTCGTGCGTCTTAACCTTAAGCAAACATCGGTCTTTCTCATTCAAGTGAGAATGAGCTTCTCGTATTAAAAAAAAAATCTGATAAAATATGACAAAGAATTCTTTGACATAGGCAATGAAGGTTTCTTAACTGAGCACCATAATGCCTCAGATTTCCCTCGTAATGACTTAGTACGAGCTAAATCGAACTTAAGAGCTCTAACAGGACATAATACTCTTTCCAGTTCGTTGCCTACGATCTCTGATAAGCAAGGAATATCAAAAGATCTAGGCCAAGGACGAGAAGGCAGTTCATTTTTGGCCAGGAAACCAAGTTGAAGTGAACAAGTGGCTTTTTTCTGTAGAAAAGCCGATGTTCTTACTGAAGGCATGAAGTTCACTGACCCTTTTAGCCGAAGCCAAGCACACTAGGAAAAGTGTCTTGAGGGTGAGATCCTTCAGGGAGGCTGAATGTAATGGCTCAAACCTGTCTGACATGAGGAACCTTAGGACCACGTCTAAGTTCCATCCAGGAGTTGCCAAACGACGTTCCTTAGAGGTCTCGAAAGACTTAAGGAGATCTTGGAGATCTTTATTGTTGGAAAGATCTAAGCCTGTATGTCGAAAGACCGAAGCCAACATGCTCCTGTAGCCCTTAATCGTGGGAGCTGAAAGGGAGCGAACCTTTCTCAGATGTAAAAGAAAATCTGCGATTTGGGCTACAGAGGTACTGGACGAGGACACAGATGCTGACTTGCACCAGTCTCGAAAGACTTCCCACTTCGACTGGTATACTCTAATGGTAGAAGCTCTCCTAACTCTTGCAATTGCACTGACTGCCTCCTTCGAAAAACCTCTAGCTCTTGAGAGTCTTTCGATAGTGTGAAGGAAGTCAGACAAAGAGCGGGGAGGCTTTGATGGACATTCTTTACGTGGGGCTGACGTAACAGATCTACCCTTAGAGGAAGACTTCTTGGAAAGTCTACCAGCCATTGAAGTACCTCGGTGAACCACTCTCTCGCGGGCCAGAGGGTAGCAACCAACGTCAACCTTGTCCCTCCGTGAGAGGCGAACTTCTGCAGTACCTTGTTGACTATCTTGAATGGTGGGAATGCATATAAGTCCATAAAAGACCAATCCAGTAGAAACGCGTCTATGTAGATTGCTTTTGTATCTAGGACTGGAGAGCAAAAGATTGGTAACCTTTTGGTCAACGAGGAGGCAAAGAGGTCTATGGTTGGTTGACCCCAAGAAGCCCAAAGACTCTTGCCCACGTCCTTGTGGAGGGTCCATTCCGTGGGTATCACCTGACCCCTCCGACTGAGACAGTCTGCCAAGACGTTCAAGTCCCCCTGGATGAATCTCGTCAACAGGGAGATGCCTCGAATTCTAGACCATAAGAGAAGGTCCCTTGCGATCTCGTGCAGCGTGAAGGAGTGTGTGCCTCCTTGCTTGGAGATGTACGCCAAAGTTGTGGTGTTGTCTGAGTTGACCTCTACCACTTAGTTTCGAAGACGCTTCCTAATATCATCAAGGCCAAGTGGACTGGTAATAGCTCCTTGCCGTTGATGTGCATGCTCTTCTGACTTGAGGTCCACAGACCAGCGCATTCCCGACCGTCCAGGGTCGCACCCAACCCAAACCCGACGCGTCTGAGGACAACACGTGGTTTGGGTTCTTGACTGCTAGGGATAGTCCCTCTCTCAGACTGATATTGCTGTCCCACCATTTCAGGCATGCCTTTATTGGTTCGGAGACTGGGAATGATACCGTCTCTAATGTCTTGTCCTAGTTCCAGTGAGAGGCTAGATGGAACCGGAGAGGCAGAAGGGGTAGTCTCCCTAGTGAGACAAACTGCTCCAGGGATGAGAGAGTCCCTACGAGACTGTTCCAACTCCTGACTGAATAAACGTTTTCTTTTCAGCATTAGTTGGACTTCGAGCAGGGCTTGACTGCGAATCTCCATCCCCAAAAATAGAATAATCTGGGATGGGATCAGTTGGGACTTTTAGGTTGACCACAAGTCCCAACTCCCTGGCCAGACTCAACGTCCAATGTAGATCCTGCAGACAGTGAAGGCTGGACGATGCTCTGAGAAGCCAGTCGTCCAAGTACAGGGAGGCTCGGATCCCCGATAGCTCGAAACTGGTACCCCACATTCCTGTAAACAAACCTCAGAAACGGTTGGGAATCCGGGTGTATAGGAATGTGGAAGTATGCCTCCTGAAGGTCGAGAGAGACCATCCAGTCGCCTTCCATAAATGCTGTCAAGACAGTCTGGAAGACTTCATCGTGAAGTTTGTCTTGACAATGAACACATTGAGCGCACTTGCCTCTTACGTACTCCTGCAGTGAACATGGCTGCCAAATCATGGAGCCATCCCTGAGGGACTTGTTCCTGCAGAGAACGTGGCTGTCAGATCATTGGAGCCATCCCTGAAAGCCTTGTTTATGCATGACATAATTGTACAGCAAAACTTCAAAGGCTCGAAAACAGCTGTGAAGTTGACCTGTAAAATCTTGGAGCGTCTCATGGCCAGGCGCCAGGGAGAGTCTATGAGGTTTGAGAAGTCTATCTGGGCAGAGGCAGGAACTCCCAAGCCGAGAACTTCTCTCGTGTCATATCAGACTCTCGCTCTATAAGCCAGTTTAAAAGAAGGGAAAGCAAAGGCTGTATCCCCCAAACTCCTCCTGGTGATAAACCAGTCGCCTAGCAAACGTAAAGCTCTCTAGGAGAGCGAGAGAGCACTAGCTTATAAAACAACGGCTTCGAAGTAGCTAGGCCTAGTGTAAGCTCTGACGTTTAGGCGAACGAGGAGCAGCAGTTACAAAAAGATCCGGACAAAGATCCTTAAAAATCAGCATGATTTATTTAAAGTCCATAGAGGGCTAAGCAGCTTTAGGCTCCTCTCCGTCTGACAGAGTCCTCAAGGGAATATCAGTAGGAGGGGGAACAGCAACTTCCTCATCTGAAGGAACCTTGTCCGATAATAGCTGAGTGTCAAGCAAGGGAGAGACCTACCGTGGTGGCAATGCTTTACAAGCAGAGTCCACACGCACTGGTGCATTAGTAGCGGACCAGGACGCAACGTCATGTAACTGCTTGACAGTCTGTGAACTGTCAACAACAACAGGTGCGAGAGACCAGGACGCAACGTCATGTAACTGCTTGACAGTATGTGAACTGTCAACAACAACAGGTGCGTGAGGACGCACAGCGTCCACTCGAGACTGCTTTGACCGCCTAGACTGAGCAGTCAAAACAACTCTAGAATGCGGAGGTTGACGCTCAGCGTCAAAACAAGTCAACTCCGATTGTTAGCGAACGTCCTGAACGTCAACAGGAGCATCAGCAAGTGGCCTAACGTCCAAATGTGGCTGAAAATCCACACGAGACCGCATCGAGTGTGGTTCTAAACAACCTGACTGACGTGACTTAGCTACGCCAACGTCAACAGGACGCACAAAGGAACGTTAGGGTGGCTGAAAGCCAGGATCTCGATGAGATAAACGGCTAGGCTCAACGGACTTATCGGCAGAATAGTCTTCCATAAGGGAGGCAAGCTTATTCTGCATGTCTTGCCGTACAACCCATTTAGGATCAACGGAAATGGTTGCGGTAAGAGACGAGGGTAACGTCTGTGACCGCAAAACCTTGCCAACAAAAAGACTCTCGGAGTCTGTGTTACGCTTTTGTTAGGCGGCGAGCAGTCTTCCGATGACTGCATAGGGTCAGAGCTGTCCTAATGGCTACAACCAGGACGCTGGACCTGTCCTGAAAGGACTGACTTTCGCTTAAGGGCCTCGAAACCTTGTTTCAGGTTTCTTATGCGAAAAGCCTTCGGATGACGAGGAGAAAATCGTCTCTCTCGCCTTATGGTAGGGGTGATCTTGGTAAGATACACCCGATACCATAGAGGGAACGTCTGTTCGCTGATCAAGGCCTCTCGAACCCATAAGTCGTACGACATTACTTCTCCCCTGGGCTTGGGAGCTTGCAAGAGGTCCCGGACTAGGCGAACGACAGGCACGAACAGACGGACCCTCGGTCGCAACACTGATAACACTTTGCGCAATATCACTTTATCACTACGATTTTCTGTTTTGCACTTATTTCACTGAAATCGAAACTTTTACTGATTTCTACCTGAAGCACGCAATTCTACCCTCATCAAAAGGTAGTAATAGCGAAATCAGTCGTATAATGCAAGCACATTAATACCAGCAAAAACAGTAAACATATTTTAAGATAAAAAATTCAGTGGCTGGGGAAGAGACTAAACACTAGTTCATTCAAAACTACGTTTTCAATCTCTCACCGTACATTGCCTGGGGACGAGAATAAAAAACTAAAAAAGTTTTATCCTTTCTCCCCGTACAGAGACTAGGGACAAGAGTAACTCGAGAACAACGTTACCCGCTTGAACGGAACGTTTTCTCTCCTCTCTCTCCCTCCGTCTCTATCTTTCTCTCTCTCTCTCTCTTGATTTCGCACCCAAGAGAAGAGCCCACTTACGTTTCGTCAAAAAAACATGTTATTTGACCAAAGGAAAAAAACTGAAAGGTTTTTCAATTAAAAAGTTCCTTTAAAATAGAATTTAAAACATTTAAGCTTTGAAAGAAAGAATGAACAAAACGTCAGAATCGATTTGCTCTTTCTGCAAAGTGAAACCGTGATACTCTCTCTCTCTATCGTAACGATAGAGCGCAAATGCGTAGCATAAATAAACTAAACGTTAGTTCATCTTTGAAACAGTACGAAGACTATTCAAAGAAAATCTTTCATAAAATATCTATTAAAAATATTCATTTAAAAAGTTTTAAATCATTAGCTCTTTAAAAGCTATTTACGATTGAAAGGGCTCAACGTTGTTTAACTTCGGTTTCCGAGTTAGGACCGCCTACTCAGGAAAGGTCGCATATAAACAAATCATTAAAATTTATTTTTATGTTTATTATAAATGGAAAGTTAATCGAAGAGGCCTAATAAAGGCGGTGATATAAAATATATAGAGGAAAATCTATAATTAATTTATAACGTGATAAGATAATTGCTAAAAGCCTAAACACACTTCCGTCTAAGGGAAGGGTCGGCCATTTAAAAGTCAAAGAAAGTCCATACTCTCTTTGTCATCAAAAATTAAATCTATCCAAAAACGAGTTCAAGGATTTATTTGAAGAAAAACACCTGTACTGCGAAAGCTCAAACCAAATGAAAGTACTTCACCAAATATGATGGGAAAAACTCCAGGTTCAACAGCGAGTAAAAGTACGTCTTGTCGACACGTCGACAGAGAAGAAATTGAAGGTTTTGTTTACATCCGAGACTGGTATCTGGCCGACAGTTGGCGCTGGTGGGCACACCCGCAACCTGCATAGCGATCGCTCGCGAGTTTTTTATGTATGTGTCTGTCGAGCAACAGAGTTGCAGCTATTATATATTCACCGGCTAAGTTAAATATTTAAAAAAATACTTTCAAGTTTTCATGCTTTAAATGTATAAGATTTTATGTTTAGACGCTTTAAAAATGTACATCAAAATCACTTTTACAAAAAAAAATA
>NC_090763.1:8693981-8698981 GCF_036898095.1 Palaemon carinicauda
TCTCCTTTCTAGACTGTATAGTTTTAAAAATTGCAGTCTTTCCCAGTAGTCAAGGTCCTTAACTTCTTCTATTCTAGCAGTATAGGACCTTTGTACACTCTCTATTTGCGCAATATCCTTTTGGTAGTGTGGGTACCATATCACATTGCAGTACTCGAGTGTACTACGCACATAAGTTTTGTAAAGCATAATCATGTGTTCAGCTTTCCTTGTTTTAAAGTGTCTGAATAACATTCCCATTTTTGCTTTACATTTAGCCAACAGTGTTGCTATTTGGTCGTTGCATAACATATTCCTATTTAAAATTACACCAAGGTCTTTAATTGCTTCCTTGTTTGTGATTGTCTCATTATTAGGTCCCTTGTATGCATACACCATTCCTTCTCTGTTTCCATAATTTATTGATTCGAATTTATCGGAGTTAAATACCATCCTATTTATCTCCGCCCATTCATATATTTTGTTTAGATCTCTTTGTAGTGAGTTCCTATCTTCATCACAAGTAATTTCTCTACTTATTCTTGTGTCATCGGCGAAACTTCTCACTACGGAGTTTTCAACATCACAGTCTATGTCTGAGATCATAATAACAAATAGCAGTGCAGCTAATACCGTACCTTGGGGCACACCAGATATTACCTGGGCTTCATCTGATTTCTCGTCATTTGTAACCACTATCTGTTTTCTGTTTTGCAGGAATTCTTTTACCCATTTTCCTATCTTTCCCACAATATTATGCTTTCTCATTTTTTTCTCCAATATGTTATGGTCTACCTTGTCAAAGGCTTTTGCAAAATCTAGATAGATCACATCTGTGTCTTTTTCATTTATCATATTATTGTATATGTTTTCATAGTGTGCTATCAGTTGGGTCTGTGTACTTTTTCCAGGTACGAAACCGTGTTGACCCATATTAAACAAATTATTTTTGACCAAATGGTTCATTATTTTCTTTTTTATTACCCTCTCATACACTTTCATGATATGTGATGTTAGACTAACAGGTCTATAATTGCTTGCTTCTAGTCTTGATCCACTTTTGAAGATAGGGGTTATATAAGCTAATTTATGTTTAACATATATCTCGCTCATATCTACACTCTGTCTTAGCAGTATTGCAAGCGGCTTCGCGATAGTGTTTGCAGTTTTTTTTAACAAAATCGCTGGAACTCCATCTGGTCCGGCTGCCGATCCATTTTTAATTTCGTTTATAGCCTTGACAATATCTGCTTCATTAATATCTATATCCGTTAGATATTCAACATTTTCTTCTCTCATTTCTGTTTCAATATTCTCATTCGCAATTCTTGGCGTGAACTCACTCTTATATTTTTCTGCTAATATGTTGCATATTTCCTTTTTTTCATTCGTTAGCCGTCCTTCAATTCTTAGAGGGCCTATTTCTATTCTCCTTTTATTCATCTTTTTGCATAGGAGTAAAGTACTTTGGGGTTTCTTTTTATATTTTGAAGTGTCCTTTCTTCTAAGTCCCTTTTTTCATTTTCTTTCGACTGTATAATCTTTTGTTCTGCATTTTCTATCTTACATTTTATTTCCCTCATTTTCCACACATTTTTTCTTTTGCAAGATTTTTCTTCCACTTTCTAATTTTCTGAAATAAGATCCTTCTGTCTCTTGGTATGCACGTCTTTTGTTTATTGTTTTTTTTCGGTAAATATTTTTCAACAATTTTCTCCAGTATTTTGTACAGTATGTCCGTATTTACCTGTATATTATCACTTATAAATACATTTTTCCATTTTTTATTCAGTTCTTCATTTATTTCTGACCATTTTATATTCTTACTGTAAAAATTATATTTTCCATATCCTTCCCAAAGTTTTGTGCTTTTATTAATTCTGTGATCACTTGCTTTGGAATGAACTATCAATTCTATGACATTGTGGTCTGAAATTCCCGTGTTATACACTATTATTTCTTTAACATAATTCACCTCATTCACAAATACTAGATCTAGAACATTTTCCTTTCTTGTTGGAATGTGGTTTATTTGTTGCATATTATGTTCTAATAGCATATCTTGAAGCTTTTCAAATTGCCTCTTATCTTCTGCGCTACTATTACTCTCTTTTTTATATGTATACATACAACCACTTTCTTCTATCCGTTCTTTCCAATCCACGAAAGGAAAGTTAAAATCTCCGGATAGGAGTATATTCCAGTCTTTATGGTTTCTACATATATCATCTATTCTTTCTATTATTATGTCAAACTCCTTAGTATTTGGGGGTCTGTAAACTACAATATTCACTAGTTTTTCAAATTCAAATTCTACCGCAATCAATTCACATTCTGTGTTGCTGTATTTTTCACAGACTTTTCCTTGATTTATGTCTCTTCCATATATTGCGGTTCCCCCTTGATTCCTATTTTTTCTGTCTGATCTATAAGTTTGGAAACCCTTTATCTGGTCATCACTGCCAGTCTCTTGGGAATACCATGTTTCACTTATATTTAATATATCTATTTTTTCAATTTGGGTTAGTTCTTCTAAGAACTCTATTTTCCTTTTAGAGTTACTCGTGACTAAACCCTGTGCATTCATCACTATTATGGTTTGTGTTTCATTCCCATTATTTAATATTGGTAATAATATGGATTCTCCCATGCTTCCTTCCTGTTCTGATATGATGTTCTTTTCTTCATTTCTCGGAATTCTGCCATTAAAAAATCCATCTTTTCCATAATATTTGAGAGAGAGAGAGAGAGAGAGAGAGAGAGAGAGAGAGAGAGAGAGTCTCTCCCTTTAACCACCGAAAGCAGTATTAGAATTCATATCCGTAAACGTCTCCAACACCGTTCACATAATGAAGGCAAATAATGCATAAATTAACATTAGCCACATTTTCGAATAGTGAACTGATTATAGCGTTTACGCATATCATCGTCATTACCAGCTTATTAGTTTCATCAGGAATGATAATGAATTATTTACAAGATTTTCAAGACCATAAAGCAATGGGATATTCTTTAGCAAATAATTTATTCATATATTTAGATGAGAATAGAAAGCCTTCCATTTCTAGGTATCGAGTAATATGAAGACAATTTAATGCTTTAAAGGCATTAAAAGGTTTAAAGGCCGCTCATGAATGGCAGAGACAAGGGACAGTGACATTGCCCTAGCAAGCAGGACAATGCCAAAGAGACTGACCATATATACGTATGATCAGGGCCCAAACCCCCTCTCCACCGAAGCTAGGACTAAGGAGGGCTAGGCAATGGCTGCTGATGACTCAGCAGATAGACCTATAGGCTTCCCCAATCCCCCTCTCCACCCATGCATATAAAACTATAAATATGACTAACTGTAAGAGAGAGAGAGAGAGAGAGAGAGAGAGAGAGAGAGAGAGAGAGAGAGAGAGAGAGAGAGGAGAGTTTATGGATACATACATACTGTTTATATATATATATATATATATATATATATATATATATATATATATATATATATGATTTATATAATTTTGTATATATTTATATATTCATATATAAATATACCTATTCATGTACATACATCATATATATATATATATATATATATATATATATATATATATATATATATATATATATATTTATATATATATATATATATATATATATATGTGTGTGTGTAATTAAAGGTATATAATGTATCTATATGTGCGTGTGTATTATATATATTTATATATATATATATATATATACATATACAGTACATATACACTATATATATATATATATATATATCGCATGTATAAAATTCAGCACGACACGAAGATTAGAGCAATATTTTGATTAGTTGGGCCGAGAAAAAGGGAGAAGAAATTGACTCTAATTTTCACTAGGCCACACGCAAGCCAAGACTTCTAGGGGATATAACCTTGATGAAAAAAAATGACAAAAAGGGAAGGAAAAAGACAGGATGAAATATGATTAATCAATTCCAGACGTACATCTATCTGTGTATCTTTATGTCTATATCTACTGTATGTATATGTATATATATAATATAATATATACATATATATATATATATATATATATATGTATATATATACATACATATATATATGTATATGTATATATATATATATATATATATAGATAGATAGATAGATAGATATAAATGTGAATATATACTTATATTAATAATTGGGAAAATATAATATATATATTTATATGCCTATATATATATATATGTATATAGATATAAATATATATATATATATATATTAATATATATATATATATATATATACTGTATATATATATATATATATATACTATATTTATATATATATATATATATATACTGTATATATATATATATATATATAAATATGTATACATTATTTATATACTGTATAATATATATAAATGCATATATATATATATATATATATGTATATATACATACATATACGTAAATATATATATATATATATATATATATATATATATATATGTATATATACATATATATATATATATATATATATATTTATCCATATATGTATTTATATAAATATAAAGACAAATGTTATAGAGTAATTTTGATATACCTGTGTAATAATGGTGATACGACGGAGATATTTGTTTGAATGTATAAAATAAGAGAAAGACTAAAACAACCAAATCAATAAACAAAACTTCAAATACACGGACAAATCTATGTTGAATTAACAAAAATATAATCTATGTAAATCAATAAAACTAAAATCTGTTAAATTTATAAAAAGAAAAAAAAATCTGTTAGAAAAATTAAACAAAAATCTATGTTAGATTAATAAAACCAAAATCTATGTTGAATCAATATATCCAAAATATATGTTAAGATTGATGAAACAAAAATCTATGTTAAATCTATAAAACAAAAACCTATATTAAATTGACAAAAATAAAATATATGTTAGATCAATAAATATAAAATCTTTGTTAGATTATTGAAACTAAAATCTAGGTCGTGTTAATAAAATTAAAATCTATATGAAATA
>NC_090763.1:8716481-8726481 GCF_036898095.1 Palaemon carinicauda
CGAAAGCTGTCTTGATGCGAAAGATGGGAAGAGTATAACGCTCTTATAATCAACGGCACACCATTAACCTATAGAATTTACTCTCTCTCTCTCTCTCTCTCTCTCTCTCTCTCTCTCTCTCTTTATGCCAGGATTTCAAATATCTCTCTCTCTCTCTCTCTCTCTCTCTCTCTCACCTTATTTCTCCTAGGATTTCAAATCTCTCTCTCTCTCTCTCTCTCTCTCTCTCTCTCTCACACACACATTTTATTTCATGTAAATTCCTTCCGTTTACATTCTTCACAATTATTTTACCACCCTCTCTCTCTCTCTCTCTCTCTCTCTCTCTCTCTTACACACATTTTATTTCACGAAAATTCCTTCTGTTTATTTACATTCTTCCTAATTGTTTTACCTCTCTCTCTCTCTCTCTCTCTCTCTCTCTCTCTCTCTCTCTCTCTGTCCTCACCATTAAAAAATACACTATCCTATGCAAAATTTTAAGTATCTGAGAAATAATGCATATATTCATAACTAATATATTTTCTGTCTTTATAATTATTTGAATTAGATATATAGAAAAAATAAGAAAATCATAATAAGTAACGAAAAATTTTATGAAATTTGATTGGCAGACGAAGTTTGTTTAGAAAAGTAAATGTTGAATCAGTAGAACTTCAAAAGTTCAAACTTGCAGCAAATGTTTTCATGCTGAATAGGCTGACATAAGTCCTTATATAGTTTATATATGAAATATAAATCTCAATGTTGTTGATTTTTGTAAAATATTTCATTTTAATTGTTTATTATTTCTTATATCGTTTATTTATTTCCTTATTTCTTTTCCTCACTGGGCTATTTCTCACTATTGGAGCTCTTGGGCATATAGCATCTTGATTTTCCAACTAGGGTTGTAGCTTATCTAGTAGTAGTAGTAGTAGTAGTAGTAGTAGTAGTAGTAGTAGTAGTAGTAGTAGTAGTAGTAGTAGTAGTAGTAATAATAATAATAATAATAATAGTAATAATAATAATATAATAATAATAATCACCTATTCTAATTCCTACACATACATACGAAGTTACGACACATTCAATAAATTATACCATATGAATAACATACACTAAATGCGAATCATCTGACACTATTTTCCATAATATGAACTATATCAGACCTCAAGTTTACTATGGCGTTGAAACAAGGCATCTCTGACATGACACAAGAGATAGAAATTATCTCTGACCTGACATAAGAGATAGAAATTATTACCAACACTGTTGTACGAGTCAGCTTATAATTAATGTCAACCGCTTTCCAACATATAGATTTCCAGAATAGAATTCCAGAGTAGAATTCCAGGGTAGAATTCCGGAGTAGAATTCCAGAGTAGTATTCTAGAGAGAATTATGCAACAGGGTAGATTCATATATGAATCATTTGACGTCAGGTAAGCCAAGGTTAATTCAAAACAAATAAGCAGAGATTTGAGTCAATTTTAAGAAAGGAGGAATTGTTAGGTATTTTTTTCCCTATCGATATAAGTTAATTTTTCTGTTAAATGGATTTCGATATTAATTAGCTACTTGGCGATTCATGTATGGAGTCATAGAAATCTAATGAATGAAAGCTGCAAACTTTTACACACACAGAAGCACACACGTATATATATATATATATATATATACATATATATATACATATATATATATATATACAGTATATATACATACATATATATATATATATATATATGTATATATATATATATATATATATACAGACATACATACATAACAACAACAACAACAAAAGCAGTCGTTTTTATTCGACTGCAAGAGTTAGCATGTCTGAGGCTTTTTTCCTGCACGGGACTACAAATGCATGCATTTGTTATTGTATGTGTGTATGTATGTATGTATGTATATATATATATATATATATATATACATACATATACATATATATATATATATATATATAATATATATATATATATTATATATATATATAAATATATATATATATATATATATATATATATAAAACCACGCTCAAGATCACAGTACCTTAACCCATTTCTACATCAGCCTGCCAGCTTATACCTGCTACTAAACGCTAAATGCTCTGAAAACAACTTTGAATACATTTCGGCAGTAATTCAACTAACCCCCTTTTTTTCCCTTTCCGCTAATCGAATCTCTTATCTTCTTCCTTAGAGCTGGAAGTCATTCCTTGCGCCATCTGTATCTATTTGGGGAAATTAAATCCTGATCTTCCTTGGGAAGCTTAAGGTGAGATGGACCGGTTCAACTTTGAGTTAAAACTCTTTTTCATTGGAGAAGTTCGTCCATCTTTTAAAAGTCTAAGAACGGTTCATTTGAGGGGTTGATGTTATCCGAGTGTATCTTCCCCATCCACCTATGTAACCTCAACCCCTTAAAAAAGGGGAAGGTTGGGGATGGATGGGGAAGGACTGGAGGGGGAATTATTACTCCCCCTCTCTCTTTCTCTATTCCAAATTATGGCAATGTCATATTTACTATTCAACATTGTTTTTGCAGATGTATTTAAATTGTCAGATATATATATATATATATATATATATCAATCTATATATATATATATCAATCTATATATATATATATATATATATATGTATATATATATTTATATAGTATATATATATATATATATATTTATATAGTATATATATATATATATATATATTTACTGTATATATACATATATATAAAAAATGTCCATCTATATGTCTATATATATATATATATATATCAATCTATATATATATATATATATATGTATATATATATTTATATAGTATATGTATATATATATTTATATAGTATATATATATATATATATATATATATTTACTGTATATATACATATATATAAAAATGTCCATCTATATGTCTATATATATATATATATATATATATAATCAAAACGTACATTTCCAACTGAGTTATTGATACAGATGTTAACAAATCTTGATAAAAATCGAGTGGGATGATAAAATATAAAACAGTAAAAGAAAACGCAATAAAGATAAAAGTCTAAAAACCGAAAACATATCATTGTAAATCAATACAGACTTATCATACACCTGTAATCTAATCAGTCCTCAGTGACGGAGTTGTATTTAAAGCCTACGGTTTCGCCAACCCCCAAATCCAATCTACTAATGGGTCAAGGGATATAGGCCTATCGACACTTTTGTGATTGGAGTGTGGAAATCCCACCAGACGAATTTGATAGACCTTTTATTGGATTAATCGAGATTGATGGCGATTTTATGGCTTTCTTCTTGTGCATTATTGACAAAGATATGTAATTTTGAGTTTTATTTTCATTTTGGGGGGAGGGGTTTGGTGGAGACTTGATGCTGAGATATAGGAGAATATATAGTTCTTAAGTATACTTATGTGTACTATAAAGTCAGTGCAGGGTGTATGCAAGTATACAATAAAATGAGTGCAAGGTGTATGCAGGATAGCTGAATAAACCCTTACGTTATCAATATGGTGGTGGCCTAGTGGTAACGTCCTTAGTGATTGCCAGACTCGGGTTCGAGTCCCGCTCGAACTCGTTAGTTCCTTCGGTTGCTGCAACCTTTTTATCTTTGTGAGCTAAGGCTCGAGGGTTTGGGAGAGCGTATAGGTCTATCTGCTTAGTCATCAGCAGCCATTGCCTGGCCATCCTTGGTCCTAGCTTGGGTGGAGAGGGGGCTTGGGCACTGATCATATGTAATATGGTCAGTCTCTAGGACACTGTCCTGCTTGATAGGGCAATGTCACTGTCCTACGCCTCTGCCATTCCTGAGCGGCCTTTAAACCATTAAACAATGTACTGCAGAAATGCACTGTCAGCATTAACCATGTATTGTGTATTTACATGATTTTCTGTGACTTTTCGCTAATGAAGGAAATGCATCATGACAAGACTATTTGTTTTTGAAATACTTGTTAATATTTTTAATGAAAAGTTTGTTTTCAATGCAGATGTTTGTAAACAAAAGCACGCTTGAAGATACTTTCCCATGAACTAAACCCTAGCGACACACAGGGCCAAGCTCGCACCTGACTTATAGGCCTGCACACGCAACTGACTCATGGGCTTACGCAGGCAACTGACTTATAGGCTTACGCACGCAACTGGCCCATGGGATTACGCATGCAACTGACTCATAGGCTTACGCACGAAACTAACTTATAGACCTACGCACGCAACTAACTCATGGGCTTACGCACGCAATGGACTCAGACTTCCGCACGCAACTCGCTCATGAGGTAAACGAAAGCAATTGACTCATGGGCCTGCCCACGCAACTGACTCATAGGCCTACGCGCTCACAAACCCAAATACAAATATACACAGCAAAAAGAAAAAGCATTTGGAAGTTTTTCAAAGCTTGAAGCTCTTTTGAAAAAAGAAAAAGAAAAAAAAAATGAATGAATCTCGAACATTTCCAACTATTTCCTAATTCTAGAAAAAAATATTACCCAGAAATTCAGTTTAAAATTCCCGATTAAACGTAATATTTTCTATCTAATATGTAAAAAAAAAAAAATGCTCAGGACCTATGGATGAGAAAACATAAATTATTTTCCTCACTGAAACCAGCCTAACGGTTCTTGATTGTTCCATATATGAATAATCATTTTGTAATTTTTGAAAATTATTTCGTGACTGTATTGTCAATTAATAATTTTTTATTATATTTTTTTATTTTGTTTTTTTTTTATTTAGCCGATCGAAAGGTTTTCAGTAAAAGTTCATGTACCCTATTTTTAATGCTGTTTCTATTAGCTTATCTTATATACCCATTGTTTGTTTATTATTATTATTATTATTATTATTATTATTATTATTATTATTATTATTATTATTATTATCATTATTATTATTATTATTTAAGCTACAAACCTATTTGGAAAAGCAAGATATTATTATAATTACTTTCATTTTCATAATAATAATAATGATAATAATAATAATAATAATTATTATTATTATTATTATTATTACAAATAATAATAATAATAATAATAATAATAATAATAATAATAATAATAATAATAAATGCTAGGTTGGCATTCATTCTCCATTCAATTTTCAAAATCTATTTGTTCTACACTTTCATTCAGTAATTAACTTTTTCCACAATAATTCCCACTAACTTTTCCCTACTATTCATTTTGGAAAACTGCTCTCAAAAACTGGCCGACAGATGGCAGTAGTATTTGGCTTTTATTCTGAAAGACTGTACTAGTCTTTCTTCCCAGAGGGCGAGTTCCATCCCCTGCTTTGTTGACTCTCAAAAGCTTCGCCTAGATTAGAAAACTTTCTTTGCAAACTCTGTTTGCAAAACTTTCCGCGGAGAATTTTCTTAACTTTCTCGCTAGATGATTGTGAGCGAGATCATGTTCATCTTGATAATATTGGAAATTGAATATTGTTTTATATAAATGACATACGCATAACCTTTAAAAAATCTTATTTCTTGATAGCTATGAATGAATATCATCGTTGGTGGTATTCATATGTGTATACATTATAGATCAAAACCAACATAGGAGTTTTTCTAGTTGGTTTGGGCGAATTGGGTGTAAAATTGCAAAATTTAAGAATGCAAAACCACACTTCAGAAAAAATTAATAAATAAAAGACACCACGTAACCTAATCTAGGAGCCGTATCCTTACATAATTACCTACTTGGGGCCTACAACCTCCCTTTAACTTATCCTAGGAGACATATCCTTACATATTTACCTATTCGGGGCCTTCAACCTCCCTTTAACCTACCCTAGGAGACATATCCTTACTTAATTACCTATTTCAGGGCCTACTACCTCCTTTTAACCTAACCTAGGAACAATATCCTTACTTAATTACCTACTTGGGGCCTACTACCTACCTTCAACCTAACCTAGGAACAATATCCTTACCTAATTACCTATTTGGGGGCCTACAACCACCTTTATCCTATCCTTGGAGGCCTAACCTTACATAATTGCCTATTTGGGGGCCTACAACCACCTTTATCCTATCCTAGGAGACATATCCTTACATAATTATCTATTTGTAGGCCTACACCCGCCCTTTAACCTAAGAGACATATCCTTACATAATTACCTATCTGGGGGCCTCCACCCTCCCTTTAACCTAATCTCAGAACCATATCCTTACCTAATTACTTACTTGGAGGCTACAAACCCCCTTTAATCTAACCTAGGAGACATATCCTTAATAATTACCTATTTGGGGGCCTCCACCCTCCCTTTAACCTAACCTAGGAGACATATCCTTACATAATTACTTATTTGGGGGCCTCCACCCTCCCTTTAAACCTAACCTAGGAGACATATCCTTCCATAATTACCTATTTGGGGGCCTTCACCCTCCCTTTTACCTAATCTAGGAGACATATCCTTACATAATTACCTATTTGGGGGCCTCCACCCTCCCTTTAACCTAACCTAAGAGACATATCCTTACATAATTACCTATTTGGGGGCCTCCACCCTCCCTTTAACCTAACCTAGGAGACATATCCTTCCATAATTACCTATTTGGGGGCCTTCACCCTCCCTTTTACCTAATCTAGGAGACATATCCTTACATAATTACCTATTTGGGGGCCTCCACCCTCCCTTTAACCTAACCTAGGAGACATATCCTTACATAATTACCTATTTGGGGGCCCACACCCGCCCTTTTAATCTAATCTAGGAGACATATCCTTACATAATTACCTATTTGGGGGCCTCCACCCTCCCTTTAACCTAACCTAGGAGACATATCCTTACATAATTACTTATTTGGGGGCCTCCACCCTCCCTTTAACCTAACCTAGGAGACATATCCTTCCATAATTACCTATTTGGGGGCCTCCACCCTCCCTTTAACCTAACCTAGGAGACATATCCTTACATAATTACCTATTTGGGGGCCTCCACCCTCCCTTTAACCTAACCTAGGAGACATATCCTTCCATAATTACCTATTTGGGGGCCTTCACCCTCCCTTTAACCTAACCTAGGAGACATATCCTTCCATAATTACCTATTTGGGGGCCTTCACCCTCCCTTTAACCTAACCTAGGAGACATATCCTTACATAATTACCTATTTGGGGGCCTTCACCCTCCCTTTAACCTAACCTAGGAGACATATCCTTCCATAATTACCTATTTGGGGGCCTTCACCCTCCCTTTAACCTAACCTAGGAGACATATCCTTCCATAATTACCTATTTGGGGGCCTTCACCCTCCCTTTAACCTAACCTAGGAGACATATCCTTCCATAATTACCTATTTGGGGGCCTTCACCCTCCCTTTAACCTAACCTAGGAGACATATCCTTCCATAATTACCTATTTGGGGGCCTTCACCCTCCCTTTAACCTAACCTAGGAGACATATCCTTACATAATTACTTATTTGGGGGCCTCCACCCTCCCTTTAACCTAACCTAGGAGACATATCCTTCCATAATTACCTATTTGGGGGCCTCCACCCTCCCTTTAACCTAACCTAGGAGACATATCCTTAAATAATTACCTATTTGGGGGCCTCCACCCTCCCTTTAACCTAACCTAGGAGACATATCCTTACATAATTACTTATTTGGGGGCCTCCACCCTCCCTTTAACCTAACCTAGGAGACATATCCTTACCTAATTACCTATTTGGGGGCCTCCACCCTCCCTTTAACCTAACCTAGGAGATATATCCTTACATAATTACTTATTTGGGGGCCTCCACCCTCCCTTTAACCTAACCTAGGAGACATATCCTTCCATAATTACCTATTTGGGGGCCTTCACCCTCCCTTTAACCTAACCTAGGAGACATATCCTTAAATAATTACCTATTTGGGGGCCTCCACCCTCCCTTTAACCTAACCTAGGAGACATATCCTTACATAATTACTTATTTGGGGGCCTCCACCCTCCCTTTAACCTAACCTAGGAGACATATCCTTCCATAATTACCTATTTGGGGGCCTTCACCCTCCCTTTAACCTAACCTAGGAGACATATCCTTAAATAATTACCTATTTGGGGGCCTCCACCCTCCCTTTAACCTAACCTAGGAGACATATCCTTCCATAATTACCTATTTGGGGGCCTTCACCCTCCCTTCAACCTAACATAGGAGACATATCCTTACATAATTACTTATTTGGGGGCCTCCACCCTCCCTTTAACCTAACCTAGGAGACATATCCTTCCATAATTACCTATTTGGGGGCCTTCACCCTCCCTTTAACCTAACCTAGGAGACATATCCTTACCTAATTACCTATTTGGGGGCCCACACCCGCCCTTTTAATCTAATCTAGGAGCCGTATCCTTACCTAATTACTTACTTGGAGGCTACAAACCCCCTTTAATCTAACCTAGGAGACATATCCTTACATAATTACCTATTTGGGGGCCCACACCCGCCCTTTTAATCTAATCTAGGAGACATATCCTTACATAATTACCTATTTAGGGGCCTTCACCCTCCCTTTAACCTAACCTAGGAGACATATCCTTCCATAATTACCTATTTGGGGGCCTTCACCCTCCCTTTAACCTAACCTAGGAGACATATCCTTAAATAATTACCTATTTGGGGGCCTCCACCCTCCCTTTAACCTAACCTAGGAGACATATCCTTCCATAATTACCTATTTGGGGGCCTTCACCCTCCCTTTAACCTAACCTAGGAGATATATCCTTACATAATTACTTATTTGGGGGCCTCCACCCTCCCTTTAACCTAACCTAGGAGACATATCCTTCCATAATTACCTATTTGGGGGCCTTCACCCTCCCTTTAACCTAACCTAGGAGACATATCCTTAAATAATTACCTATTTGGGGGCCTCCACCCTCCCTTTAACCTAACCTAGGAGACATATCCTTACATAATTACTTATTTGGGGGCCTCCACCCTCCCTTTAACCTAACCTAGGAGACATATCCTTCCATAATTACCTATTTGGGGGCCTTCACCCTCCCTTTAACCTAACCTAGGAGACATATCCTTCCATAATTACCTATTTGGGGGCCTCCACCCTCCCTTTAACCTAACCTAGGAGACATATCCTTCCATAATTACCTATTTGGGGGCCTTCACCCTCCCTTTAACCTAACCTAGGAGACATATCCTTAAATAATTACCTATTTGGGGGCCTCCACCCTCCCTTTAACCTAACCTAGGAGACATATCCTTACATAATTACTTATTTGGGGGCCTCCACCCTCCCTTTAACCTAACCTAGGAGACATATCCTTCCATAATTACCTATTTCGGGCCTTCACCCTCCCTTTAACCTAACCTAGGAGACATATCCTTAAATAATTACCTATTTGGGGGCCTCCACCCTCCCTTTAACCTAACCTAGGAGACATATCCTTCCATAATTACCTATTTGGGGGCCTTCACCCTCCCTTCAACCTAACCTAGGAGACATATCCTTACCTAATTACCTATTTGGGGGCCCACACCCGCCCTTTTAATCTAATCTAGGAGCCGTATCCTTACCTAATTACTTACTTGGAGGCTACAAACCCCCTTTAATCTAACCTAGGAGACATATCCTTGATAATTACGTATTTCTGGGGCTACAACCTCCCTTAGACCACTGTACAGGTTTAAAGGTTTAAAGGCCGCTCATGAAAGGCAGAGGCATGCGACAGTGACATTGCCCTAGCAAGCAGGACACTGCCCTAGAGACTGACCAAATACAGTAGGCCCCTCTCCACCAAGGCTAGGACCAGGGAGGGCCAGGCAATGGCTGCTGATGACTCGGCAGATAAACCTATAGGCTCCCCCAAAACCCCTCCCCCCATCATTAGCTCACATGGATGGTAAGGTTGCAGACACTGAAGGAACTAACTAGTCTGAGCAGGACTCGAACCCCCATCTGGCGATCACCAGGCAGAGACATTATCAATCAGGCCACAACAACCCTTCACTTTACTCTAAGACAAAGTCTAAAAGTAAT
>NC_090763.1:8738981-8742848 GCF_036898095.1 Palaemon carinicauda
AAATGCAATAGGAAGGGAAGATGAAAGGGAAAAGAAGGACAATTAAAGGGGAGAGGAAGGGTATTTAAAGCTCCTATTCCAATGGGAATTATTATTATTATTATTATTATTATTATTATTATTATTATTATTGTTGTTGTTGTTGTTGTTGTTGTTGTTGTTGTTGTTGTTGTTGTTGTTGTTGTTGTTGTTGTTGTTGTTGTTGTTGTTGTTGTTGTTAAGCTACAACCCTAGTTGGAAAAGCAGGATGCTATAAGCCCAAGGGCTCCAGCAGGGAAAATAGCCCAGTGAGGAAAGGAAACAAGGAAAAATGAATATTTTAAGAACAGTAACAACATTAAAATGAAATTTCTTATATAAACGATAAAAATTTTAACAAAACAATAGGAACAGAAATCATATAGAATAGCGTGCTCAATTGTACCCTCAAGCAAGAGAACTCCTAACCCAAGACAGTGGAAGACCATAGTACAGAGGTTATGGTACGACTAGAGAACAATGGTTTGATTTTGCGGTGTCCTTCTCCTAGAAGAGCTGCTTACCATAGCTAAAGAGTCTTTTCTACCCTTAACAAGAGGAGAGTGGCCACTGAACAATTACAGCGCATTAGTTAACCCCTTGGGTGAAGAAGAATTGTTTGGTAATCTCAGTGTTGTCAGATGTATGAGGACAGAGGAGAATATGTAAAGAATAGGCCAGACTATTCTCTGTATGTGTAGGAAACAGGAAAATGAACTGTAACCAGAGAGAAGGATTCAATGTAGTACTGTCTGGCCAGTCAAAGGACCCCATAACTCTCTAGCCGTAGTATCTTAGCTTAAAGGGAAAAGAAGGAGCATTTAAACGGAATGATCGTATTGGGACGAGACGTTAATGGCAAAATACTTAATGGAATTGCCAGTTAGAGGGGAAAGGAAGGACTGTTTAAAGAAAACGGAAGATAAGTAGGGACGAACCCTTTAAGGCGAAACTGCTCTAAGTATAAGGCATGTAAAGGAAATGTATCCAAAAGAGTAAACATACAACGAACGATACACACGAAGTAGAGATACTCTAACGGGAAGAACGTTAGTAAACGAAGGCATTTAAAGGGAAACGTGTCCATTTAAAACAAAGGGGTTTTATTGGGAATGCCTTAAAAAGAGGACGAAGCCAAAGGGAAATAATTTCCAACTTCAAAGGTGCCGAGTCAAATAACGCCCTTTGGGTTAGTAACGATTTATATCTGATCACGAAAAAAGATAAAAAAAGAATAATTTATTTTTTTGACATCAATATCGTTGTTGAGGACATCAATTTAGCTCATAATCGAAATGTGAATGAAAAATGTCACGGATGTCTGTGTGCTTTTATTTGTGAAAACTAAACTGTCAGTATTAATATGATATTAATGATTATGATAACAATAATGATAATAAAAACCTAGCTTCTTTCCCCATTTCGTTTAGTTGCATTCTTTCCGAATAGTCAACTTTTCTTCATTACCCTCCATTTTCCCTCTAAAGGTTTAAAGGTCGCTCATGAATGGCAGAGGCAAAGGAGAGTGGCATTGCCCTATCAAGCAGGACAATGCCCTAAAGACTAGCCATATTATGATCAGCACCCAAGGCACCTCTCCACCCAAGGTAGGACCGAAGAGGGTCAGGCAATGGCTGCTAATGTCTCAGCAGATAACTTCTAGGCTCCCCCAAACATGCTATCCTTAGCTCACAAGGATGGTGAGAGTGCAGCAATCAAAAGGAACTAACGAATTTGAGCGGTGAACCCCAGTCTGGGGTTCACCAGTCAGGGACGTTACCACATTACATTGGTCTTATAATTCGCAAATTAGTCGTCGCAATGTTACTCAAAAACAACAGAATGTAAATGTATATCAATGATATAGTGGAGATACTGTTCAACACCATTCTACTTAACAACAACAACAGTATGTAAATGTATATCAACGAAAATAACATTCTATTTAGTATCTTTTGCGACGTTCCCTTAAAATGATGAAACGTAATGTTAAGTAAATTAAAAGAAAAAAAAAGACCTCCACTTAAACTCATTTACCTTTCTACGTTTTTTCTTTGCTTTTGTTTATGTTTGTTGCAGCATTTAATAACATAATTGCTAAAACTACGCTTCCTACCATTTGCATCTTGAATAATGCAGTGCAATTTTGAGTAATGAACTAACCGCAGAGTGGGGCGAATGCATACACGAATTTCAAGAAATTTTGAATTGCTAGATTAATTTCATACAAGAGAAAGCTGCTCTAAATTATTCCCAGGGGAAAATATAGCAGCGTTGCTTCGCTCTGACAACAGAGTAAGTAAAGCTTCGGTCTGACAACAGAGTAGGTAAAACGCAAAGGAAATTACAAAAAAAAAAAAAAAATACAGGAGCAATCAGATATTTCCAACCTCCGCCAATGAATATTATTATCATTCTCATCATTATCATTATCATTATTATTATTATTGTTGTTGTTAAGCTACAACCCTACTTGGAAAAGCAGGATGCTATAATCCAAGAGGAAATAGAAAATAGCCCAGTGAGGAAAGGAAACAAGGATAAATGAAATATTTTAAAAACAGTAACAACATTGAAATAAATATTTCCTATGTAAACTATAAAAACTTCAAGAAAACAAGAGGAAGAGAAATTAGATAAAATAGTGTGCCCGAGTGTACCCTCAAGCAAGAGAACTCTAATCCAAGACAGTGGAAGACCATGGTACAGAGGCTATGGCACTACCCAAGAATGTCCTTCTCCTAGAAGAGCTGCTTACCATAGCTAAAGTCACTTCTACCCTTACCTTGGGTGAAGAAGTTTTGTTTGGTAACCTCAGGCTTTTCAGGTGTATGAGGACAGAAGAGAATCTATAAAGAATATTCCATGGTGTATGTGTAGGCAAAGGAGAAAGTGAACTGTAATTAGAGAGAAGGATAAAATGACAATATTTCACAAAAGTCTACGGACGAAACACTTTGTTTTTAAAAAGCTGACCGTGGATGAATCTATTGCAGTGTTTCCCAACCCAGGGGTAAATTACCCCAGTGGGGTAATGGACCCGTATTTTTGGGGTAATCAAGATGTTCTGAAATTGAGTTATTCACATTCCCATAATTAATATTGTTATATTGAACATTCTGCACTGATGATGGTTCATTTTAATATCCATTAAAATGGGAAAGTTTGCATTTGTTTTGGATCCTTAACTATAAGCAGCCAATAGCGGGCTACATGATCCATACAGTTCATCAGGTGGCTGCAAAAAACCATCCGATGTTACCGGGTACATGTTCAATGGGGTAATTGATTACTTGAAAATAAAATTTTGGGGTAATCATTTAAGGTTGGGAAACACTGATCTATTGCAATATTTAACTAAAGTCTACGGACCGTACATACCAATATTCATATACTGGCTGTGGATGGCGAAAAATTAAAATTCAGATCTAGAATTTGGATCCGGATCACCTAATAAAAAAGAATTATTATTATTATTATTATTATTATTATTATTATTATTATTATTATTATTATTATTATTATCTGGGGTGAAAATGTCGTCGCAATCAGCCCAGTTGTATTGACGTAATCCTGCCAAAAGACACACAGAAAAACAGACAAATTAATAAATAAATAAAGAGACTCGATTTTATAACCCGTTTGGCGAAGGTAATAAACCCAGGTATTGAATTGGGTCATTTATAATCCATGCACAATGAAGCATATCATCCCAGGTAAATCTACTTAGTATCTTCCACACACATTTTAAAAGTACTTTGGCATCGGATATCTTAAATAGGAAATCTCCAAATCATCTGTATATAATACTCATTGATATCTGATTTAGGATTCTTAGTTTTTATGAAT
>NC_090763.1:8743348-8745848 GCF_036898095.1 Palaemon carinicauda
GTTTTTATGAATCATTAATCGTTATGGAACCTCATTTGGATTAATAGGCTACATTACTTATGTTTGTTGTGGCCGAAGTGGTAACGTCCCTGACTGGTGATCGTCAGACTGGGGTACGAGTAATACCCAAAACTCGTTAGTTCATTTAGTCGCTGCAACCTCACCAACCTCGTGAGCTAAGGGTGGGGAGTTTGGAGGAGCCTATAGATCTATCTGCTGAGTCATCAGCACCATTGCCTGGCTATCCTTGGTCCTAGCTTGGGTGGAGAGGGGGCTTGGGTGCTGATCATATGTGTATATGGTCAGTACTGGCAATGTCACGGTTCTTCGCCTCTGCCATTCATGAGCGGCCTTTAAACTTTAAAGAATGCTGATATCAGCACTTATTCAACCAGTCTTAAAAACGAAGATAGCAAAACACATGGAAGATACCCTCCAGAGACTATATATGGTAAAAAATAAAGGCTTCTCAAGTGAATATTAATATAATTAATAATTGTAAATACGCTGTTATTATTATAGATATGGTATTGGAAATTATGTTATCATGGCAAGGACAATGCTAGAATTCAAATATGACATTAAATATTAGATATGACGAGAACTATTAACATGATAGAAAATAGCAAAACAAAAAAGTTAATCTTTAGATGATATTACCAGGAAAGTAATAATAACCTTCTTGTATATTTATTAACCAAATTTAACAAATAGGCAAAGTTTTACACACATTTTGAGATATAGATTTAAATTATATATGTATATACATATATATATATATATATATATATATATATATATATATATATGTATATACATATATATATATATATATATATATATATATATATATATATATATATATGTATATACATATATATATATATATATATATATAATATTCATAAACACACGCATATCCACTCTCTCTCTCTCTCTCTCTCTCTCTCTCTCTCTCTCTCTCTCTCTCTCTCTCTCTCTCTCTCTCTCTCTCTCTCTCTCTCCTGTATATATATATATATATATATATATATATATATATATATATATATATATAAATAGATAGATAGATAGATAAATATATATATATATATATATATATATATATATATATATATATATACATTATATATAACATATATATACTCGTATACATATATATATATATATATATACACGCATACATATATATATATATATATATATATATATATATATATATATATATATATAATCTCCAACGACAAAACTCTTATATGGAGAATATTACAGCGTGGCTCCCATCATGTACCATAAGTACACCACAGAGTAGAAACCCCGACAATACAAAGACAATTAACTTCTGTTCGCTACGGGGTCGTTTTACTAGTTGTGGATATTTAACCTCCACACAAATGAGTCCGAGTTGTCCTCTTTAATTGGTATTTCCCTTAATGGGCCAGCTATAATCGTTACTGGTTAATTGTGGAAAGGAGAGTAGGAGTTAATGAGCCGAGTGGTAATCCTTTCATAGTCAAATGTTTACTGTTGGTTACGTTTTCTATACGGTGTAGTGATTAGTTTTTCCGATAGTAATAATAATAATGATAATAATAATAATAATAATAATAATAATAATAATAATAATAATAATAATAATAATAATAATAATAACTGCAATAAAAAGTGAAAAATATAACAACAACAACAACAACAACAACAACAACAACAACAACAATAATAATAATAATAATAATAATAATAATAAAAATAATAATAATAATAATAATAATAATAATAATAATAATAATAGTAATAATGATAATAATAATAATATAATGATAATAATAAAAATAATAATGATAACAACAATAATAATAAATATAATGATAATAATAAAAATAATAATGATAACAACAATAATAATAATAAAAATAATAATAATAATAAAAATAATAATAATAATAATAATAATAATAAAATTCGGAGCTTTGTTAAAAGACAATACCTTGACTACACCAATCTAGGGTCGATGGTAACCTTTTAAAAGGTTTAAATGTCCCTCATGAATGGCAGAGGCAATGGACAGTAAAAATGCCCTAGGAGACTGACCATACATACTTAAGATCAGCGTCCACACTATGACCAGAGAGGGCTAGGCAATGGCTGCTGATGACTCAGCAGGTACACATATAGGCTCACCTGAACCATAGCTCACAATGATGATGAGGTTGCGGCAACCAAAGAAACTAACGAATTTGAGCGGGTAGAACTACAGCCAGGGACATTTCCAAGGCCACCACAACACTGTGACCTTCATATATTATTATTATTATTATTATTATTATTATTATTATTACAAGCTGAGCTACAACCCTAGCTGGAAAATCAAGATGCTATAAGCCCAAGGGCTCCCAGAGGAAAAATAGCCCAGTGAGGCAAGGAAACAAGGAAATAAACAAACTGCAAGAGAAGCAACAAAAAATCAAAACAAAATATTTAAACAACACCATCAAATCAG
>NC_090763.1:8755848-8760848 GCF_036898095.1 Palaemon carinicauda
GTTTCAAATATGCAGTATATATATATATATATATATATATATATATATATATATATATATATATATATATATATATATATATATATATATATATACACACATTTGCGTGTGTACATATATGTATATACTGTATATGTAAGTGTACACGCACACATAATATATACACAGTATATATACATACATATATATATATATATATATATATATATATAAATATATAAATATATATATATATATATATATATATATATATATATGATTATACACTTATATGCATAAACATAAATACATAATAACACGCTGCTCACAAATTATTTATTAACTGTAAATTTCGCTGCTTCCGTGCTCACCTTAGCAAAGCAATATCTCGCATTATAGCATTCTGCGTTTCCAATCGGTGTTGTAGCTTAGCAAGTAATAAACCAAATAATAATAACAATAATAATAATAATAATAATAATAATAATAATAATAATAATAATAATAATGATAATAATAATAATAATAATAATAATAATAATAATAATAATAATAATAATAATAATAATAATAATAATGATATTAAAAATAATAATAATAATAATAATAATAGTAATAATGATATTAAAAATAATAATAATAATAATAATAATAATAATAATAATAATAATAATAATAATAATAATAATAATAATAATTAATGGTCATTGGTAATAAATCAAGACGCATATGTGACAGTATAATATTTTCTTAGAAGCATTCAAACCCGACAAAAGTGACAATAAAAAGTAAATAGGTAATTTATGGGGACGAAAATAGTTGGCAAATTAAGAATGCATTAAACCTTTTTGATAAGTCTTTGCGTGTAATTTGATCAAATATTCATGGTGGTATTAATGTTCATTTCATTGGTCCATTTCATTTTATCTAGAAGTCATTCAGACAGTAAATAGACTCTGATATCACACTTGCAGCCAATCTGTTATCGATACCTTATCTAATTTACAGTAAACTTAGTGTAAAAAAAAAAGGAAAAAAAAAAAAAAAAAAAAAAACAGTAATTTTGATCGGAAATTATCCGTAGATATATACTGTTCTTAGCCTTATTTCGGTAAATTACAGGCGACCGTAATATTACCATACATTGTTAACATCTTTTACGGGTTGGTGACCGTAATATCACTCTTTTACGTCATTGTATCCGTTTTTAAAACGGTAAATGCCTGGCAACACTAATTCCAGGACTTTTAAGGATTTTTACGGTAAATTCTTTAGTGGATGGTACTTGACGTTAAAATGTTAACCTTTTAACCTTTAATTTGACCTTTATAGTCATTGGTGATGAAGCCGAGAGTCCCTATATAGACGCCGAATTTAATTCTTTTAGCCCACGCTGAGGTCATTTCAGTCTATGTATCAATTAAAAGTGTGTTATTTGATCTTGAAATTTAATCTACTGTCCTTCAAAATACTATCTATACTCAATTTATTTTAATGAGGCGCATTTGCACCGACTCGCAGCGGTGCCCTTTTAGCTCGGAATAGTTTCTTGATCGCTGAATGGTTAGTATTATCTTGCCCAACCAATCAGCGATCAGGAAACTTTTCCGAGCTAAAAGGGCACCGCTGCGAGTCGGGGCAAATGCGCCTCACTAAAAAAAAAAAATGTTCGTTAGCATTAATGAATCCGCCGATCACAGAAACCCTATTCTAGACAGTTTTCTAGGCTGTCTAGAAGAACCAGTTTTAAGGATGTTCCCAAGCACAGTCCTTACTTTAAGATATCTATGCCTTACTAAAGCCTGGTAACATAACCTGCTTATAAAAATTCTTCACTCAAGGGGTTACTGCACTAATTGTTCAGTGGCCACTTTCCTCTTGGTAAGGGTAGAAGAGACTCTTTAGCTATGGTAAGCAGCTCTTCTAGGAGAAGGACACTCCAAAATCAAACCATTGTTCTCTAGTCTTGGGTAGTGTCATAGCCTCTGTACCATGGTCTTCTACTGTCTTGGGTTAGAGTTCTCTTGCTTGATGGTACATTCGAGCACACTATTCTATCTTATTTCTCTTCCTCTTGTTTTGTTAAAGTTTTTATAGTTTATAGAAGAGATATTTATTTTTATGTTACTCTTCTTAAAATATTCTATTTTCCTTTTTTCCTTTTCTCACTGGGTTATTTTCCCTGTTGGAGCCTCTGGGCTTATAGCATCCTGCTTTTCCAACTAGGGTTGTAGCTTAACTAGTAATAATAATAATAATAATAATAATAATAATAACACAGAGCTATGGAAGGAATAAAGATCAGAATAACACGAGGAGACAGAAAAAGAGCAACATGGATACGAGAGCAAACAAAAGTAGATGATATCTTAAAACCTGTAAGAAAAATTAATCGACATACGCAGCACCTATAATGAGAATCACAGATAACCGATGGACATAGAGAATAACGGAATGGGTCCTATATTTTACAAAAGAAACAGGGGAAGGAAGAGAAGACGATGGATTGGTTAACTAAGAAATTTGGCGGGTGTGGACTAGCATAGAAAGACCATAAACAGTTGTAAATGGAATGGAATGTCTGAATCCTTTGTTCTGCAGTGGACTAGTAACGGCTGATGATCACACACACATACACACACACACGCACACACACACACACACACATATATATATATATATATATATATATATATATATATATATATATATATATATATCGCCCGACATGGGTTCGAGTCCTACTCAAACTCGTTAGTTTCTTTGGTCGCTGCAACCTCACCATCCTTGTGAGCTAAGGATGGGAGTTTTGGGGGAGCCTATGGGTCTATCTGCAGGGTCATCAGCTGCCATTGCTTGGCCCTCCTTGGTCCCAACTAGGGTGGCGAGGGGGCTTCGGTATATGGACAGTTTCTAGGGCATTGTCCTGCTCGATAGAGCAATATCTCTGCCATTCATGACAGACCTTTAACATTTAAATCTTTAAACTTGTATGTTTCATGGTTATCGTCTGACCTCCAAAAATGCATAAACTTTCAATTACTGGAGAAATAAATCCTTTTCTACTTACACTTTCAGTAATTATCCTATTAACTGAAAACTCTACCTATTTTACAGGATTTATATAGCAACATCTTCCAACAGGCATACAGTCCATGCATTGTATTCATTTAATTAAATTTGTTATGGTATGACAAGGAAGCAATCTCCAATAAATTTAGTAGATGTGAGAACAAAGCCCTGAGAAGGATATTGGGAGTTAAATGGGTGGTCAGGATTAGAAATGAAACTATAAGAGAGGTTACTCAAGTGCCATATGTGGATGAGATCATGATGAGGGGTAGATGAAGATGTTTTGGGCATGCTCTTCGCACTTCCCAAGAGAGATTAGTTCACCAAACGTTCAACTGGGCATCACAGGCCACTAGAAGAGTTGGAAGACCCAGACCTAGGAGAAGTAGGGGACAATGAATGGAGAAGTATTGAATTAAAATCTCAAGATAGAGACGATTGACGAAATCTAACAGAGGGCCTTTGCGTCAATAGGCGTAAGAGGAGAGGATGATGAGGGTACACTCGGGCAAACTATTCTATTTTATTTCTCTTTCACTTGTTTCTTAAAGTGTTTTTAGTTTATACAGGAAATATTTATTTCATTGCTGTTACTGTTCTTAAGATATTTTATTTTTCCTATTTCCTTTCCTCACTGGGCTATTTTCCCTGTTGGAGCCCACGGGGTTATAGCTTACTGCTTTTCCAACTAGGGTTGTAGCTTAGCAAGTAATAATAATAATAATAATAATAATAATAATAATAATAACATCCCAATTCCACTCCCAGTTCCTTCCTTACACCAAGCACCGTTCCAATTCCTTATCTCAAATTCCAGTGGGTCCTCTTTTATTTGAGGCATTCAGTCTAAACACGAGACCACGTCTTGGCAAGAACGGAAACGATGCTTCTGAATTGGGGGAGAAGTGCTCTGAAGAACGGCTCCTCTGAAGCGCCATTATCAAGGCAAGGAAAAGAAAGAGGAAGAGAGATAGAGATAATAGAATCTGAAGACCAGAGGCACATTGTTTACGAGATTTCGACACAATCGAGTCCAATTGTAAAGATGATTTCCTCTGTATTGTCTTCATTAACCCATTATCACCTTAAGCATATTGTGTTCTTCATTATAAGGAACAGGGGTAGTGGTGGGCGATGTGGTAACGTCCCTGACTGGTGCACGCCAGACTGGGGTTCGAGTCCCGCTCAAACTTGATTGTTTCTTTGGTCGCTGCAACCTCAACATCCTTGTGAGCTAAGGGTGGGGTGTTTGGGGGAGCCCATAGGTCTACCTGCTGAGTCATTAGCAGCCACTGCCTGGCCCTACTTGGTCCTAGCTTGGATGGAGAGGGGGCTTGGGCGCTGATTATATGTACTGTATATATAGTCAGTCTCTGGGGCATTATCCTGCTTGATAGGCAATGTCACTGTCCCTTGCCTTTGCCATTCATGAGTGACCTTTAAACCTTTAAACATGCATTTTCCATGATGTATAGTTCTTTTCAATCAATACTTCTCCAATCGTCCTCTCCTACTTAACGCTTCATAGTCCTCAGCCATGTAGGTCTGGGTCTTTCAACTCTTCTAGTGCCTTGTGAAGCCCAGTTGAAAGTTCGGCGAACTAATCTCTCTTGGGGAGTGAGAAGAGCATGACCAAACCATCTCAAGATAGAGATGACTGGCAAAATCTAATTGAGGCCCTTTGCGTCATTAGGCGTAGGAGGAGATGATGATGATGATGATGATTGTTTTTTTATTTTCATATTATTCCACCAGGCTTCCGGAATACATTTCCTTCACTTTTACTTCACGTTAATAAGAGAATTTTCCAAAGATATAACGTATCGAAAAGTTCCGTTTTATATGCATGATAAGAATATAATCATCTGCATGCTTAACAGGAAAATTCAAATCAGACCATGCACTTTCGAAGAATATATCTTATATTCTGGAGCTACAACACTAATAAC
>NC_090763.1:8775311-8795311 GCF_036898095.1 Palaemon carinicauda
AGAGAGAGAGAGAGAGAATCAGACTAAAAGTAAGTAAATTTCTAATCTGACCCATAATTATACACACGTGCAATGCATTTGAGAGAGAGAGAGAGAGAGAGGAGAGAGAGGGAGAGGGAGAGAGGAGAGAGAGAGAGAGAGAGAGAGAGACTAAAAGTAAGTAAATTTCTAATCTGACCCATAATTATACACACGTGCAATGCATTTGAGAGAGAGAGAGAGAGAGAGAGGAGAGAGAGAGAGGAGGAGAGGAGAGAGAGAGGAGGAGAGAGGAGAGAGAGGAGAGAGAGAGAGAGAGAGACTAAAAGTAAGTAAATTTCTAATCTGACCCATAATTATACACACGTGCAATGCATTTAATGTCATTCTCATTGGACTAGAAAATTCCAGGACACCTGAGTGACTCCTATTAGTACCGGGGCATTCCAATTCCCAGAATTCCTTCAGTTGACAGGTGAAAGTGACAGTGACAGTATTGGTTCCTCTAATTTACTCCCCATTGGACGTCAGTGAGACACCTTCTCTTCAATCCCCTTCACCATTCCTTAATTAGCTCCATGTGCCGAAGGGGATTATATATTTTGCAGTATTCTGGTTCGGTTCAAGTTATGTTAATGAAGTATTATTGATGATGATCATATTGAAAGTAATTGCTGTCTCAATGGCGTTAATTTGTTATTATTATCATTATCGTTATTGCTTTAGTTAATTATCATTGATATTATTACTTGCCAAGTACAACAACACCAACAACAACAACAACAATACTACTACAACTACTACTACTACTACTACTACTAATAATAATAATAATATTAATAATGATAATAAAAATAATAATAATTATAACAATAATAATATTACTTTAGTAAAAGGCTCTCTTTAATGCATGTATTAATTTTATAAATGATTTTTTCTATCGCCCTTAATCCATTTTTTTTCCTACTGCTGTTTGCTAGTAAACGGGAAATATTAATTTTTCTGAGAGACAAATTACCAGGCAAAGTTTAGAACAATCATTGTCCTTTAACGATAAATGTAAAGATATACAAATGCAATAAATATATATATATATATATATATATATATATATATATATATATATATATATATATATATATATGTATGTAAAGATTGTCAGAATTAAAATACGGTCACTTATGTATCACAAAGTAACATGAAACGCTTAAAAATGTTTAACTGAAGGAGTTATTGCCTCTCTGTACGTAGTCAGTTTTTGCCAATGTTCCTGTCAATGAAACCTATTGACCTAATGATGTAAGGGGTTTATAGGAACTGATACGCCCACCCTGTATATCCCGAAAATAGCCCTCCATGCACTACTTGAACTTGCACGCACTTCACCCATACGCATTTTGCTCAGACATGCCTAAGACTCAACACGTAGGTAGGGGATACTGAGATGTCCTTAAAGCACGAGGAAATTGCACGCAGTTGAACAGTAGGTGGCGAGGCGGGAAGCAAGCATGCAGGACAACACAACCTTGAAGGCTGGTAAGGCCGGCAGCTGCCGTCCCCGACACTTCTAGCTGTCGCCCGCGATCGACATTGCACTATGATGACATCCTTCACCACGGCCACCCTGAAGATCTTGAAAACAGCCCTCCATGCACTACTTGATCTTGCATGCGCCTCACCCATACGCATTTTGCTCAGACATGCTTAAGCCTCAACACGGAGGTAGGGGATACTGAGATGTCCTTAAAGCACGAGGAAAACGCGCAGTAGAATAGTAGGTGGCGAAAAGGGCAGCAGGAATGCAGGACAACACAACCTCGAAGGGTGGTAAGGCCGCCAGCCGCCATCCCCGACACTTCTGGCTGTCGCCCGCGATCAACCTTGCACTATGACGACGTCCTTCACCATTCCCACCCTGAACATTCTGAAAACAGCCCTCCGTACACCACTTGAACTTGCACGCGCCTAACCCCTACACATTGTGCTCACCCATGCCTAAGCCTCAACATGGAGGTAGGGGATACAGAAATGTCCTTAAAGCACGAGGAAATCGCGCAGTAGAACAGTAGGTGGCGAGGCGGGGAGCAGGCATGCAGGACAACACAACCTCGAAGGCTGGTAATGCGGCTAGCCGCCGTCCCCGACACTTCTGGCTATCGCCCTCGATCAACCTTGCACTATGAAGTCGTCCTTCTCCACGCCCACCCTGAACATCCCGAAAACAACCCTACGTGCACTACTTGAACTTGCACGTGCTTCACCAATACGCATTTTGCTCAGACATGCCTAAGCCTCAACACGGAGGTAGGGGATACTGAGATGTGCTTAAAGCACGAGGAAATCGCGCAGTGGAACAGTAGGTGGCGAGTTGGGTAGCAGGCATGCAGGACAACACAACCTCGAACCTGGTAAGGCCACCAGCCACCGTCCCCGACACTTCTGGCTGTCGCCTTTGATCAACCTTGCACTATGAAGTCGTCCTTCTCCACGCCCACCCTGAACATCCCGAAAACAGCCCTCCGTGCACTACTTGAAATTGCACGTTTCTCACCCATACGCATTTTGCTCAGACATGCCAAAGCCTCAACACGGAGGTAGGAGATACTGAGATGTCCTTAATACACGAGGAAATCGCGCAGTGGAACAGTAGGTGGCGAGGCGGGCAGCAGGCATGCAGGATAACACAACCTCGAAGGATGGTAAGGCTACCAGCCGCCAGCCGCCGTCCCCGACAATTCTGGCTGTCACCCTCGATCAACCTTGCACTATGAAGTTGTCCTTCTCCACGCCCACCCTGAACATCCCATAAATAACCCTCCGTGCAATACTTAAACTTGCACGTGCCTCACCCATACGCATTTTACTCATACATGCCTAAAGTTCAAGTCATAGGTAGGGGATACTGAGATGTCCTTAAAGCACAAAGAAATTGGGCAATGGAATAGTAAGCAGGGAGATGGGCAGCCGGAGGGGAGGTGGGAAGCAAGCAGGCATGCCAACACAACCTCGAAGGCTGGTAAGGCCGCCTGCCGCCGCCGCCACACCGCTGGTTGTCGCCAGTAACCATCCTTGCACTATAAAGATGTCCTTCACCACGCCCAATCTCAATATCCTGAAAACAGTCCTCCGTGCTCTCCTTGAACTTGCACGTGCCTCACATATACGTACTTTGCTCAGACATGCCTAAGCCTCAACTCGGAGGTATGGGACACTGTGATGTCTTTAAAGCACAAGGAAATATGCGCAGCGGAATAGTAGGCGGGGAGGTGAGCAGCAGACAGGCAGGCCAACACAAACTCGAAGGCTGGTAAGGCCGCCTGCCACCATTGCTGACACTGCTGGCTGTCGCCTGCGACCAACCTTGCACTATGAAAATGCTCTTCGCCACACATAGATGAAACACACATATAAAAAAGAAGGCATCGTCCTGATATTTATGTCAGGTACACAGACGATGCTTTTGCAAATCCATCTACAAGACATCGGAGAGCTTCGCCAAACGTTCGAGGAATGTAGCTCATTCAAATTTACCCTTGAGCTTCGTGTAGACAGACAACTTCCCTTCCTCGATGTCCTGGTCGAAAACGGCAATAACGAATTCAAATAAGGACCCAATATAACTATTCCTGTTCACCATATAAATAGACAAATGTTATAGAAAGATAATCTCTTATATGTGGTGTTTTTTGTAATCACTGGAGGATTTTTCTAAAAGATGATTCCACTTCATGCAAGACATAGAAGAAACAACTGACTGTGATATTGAAAAACCTGGCCTGGTTGCAGAGGCTAATGCTGTCGACATGAGTATAGTGTTGGCTATACAAGCATCATGTCGGCTCATCGCAGGCTCTGCGAAAGTTTGTGCTGGAAACAGCGGCACCGTAGTGACACCGCTCCTCTATGTACTCTGTTAACGTTACAATGTTGCCAGTGTCATCATTGCAGATCTATGCAGCCTCAATATCTTCGTGTTGCCAATAAGTGCTTCCTACACCAACACATTGCCAATTTAAAAAAAGCAGTTGCCAAACTGAAATAACCACCTTGCAGATCGACGTTAGAAATTCAACCTATTCATTTTTTTCTGCAGATTTTTGGTGATCAAAATGAATCAGTGCATTGCCTACACATTCCTTTGAGTTGACACTGACAACACCAGTCTTGGTGTAAGGCTACACATTTTTTGTGCTGCATCCTCACACAGTACAGCAGATTTGGAAAGAATAATGATGAGAATAACACTAAGAGACAGAAAAAGAGCAACATGGATACTAGAACAAACTAAAGTAGAGGATACTCTAACAACATGAAAGAAAAAGAATTTGACATTGGAAGGACATATAATGAGAATGACACACAATAGATGGACATTAAGAATGACAGAATGGGTTCTTAGAGATTGCAAAAGAATCAGGGGAAGGAGGAGAAGACGATGGATTGACGAACTAAAAAAGTTTGCCTGTTTGGACTGGAACAGAAAGACCATAAAGAGACGTAAGTGGAAGATGTTCAAAGGTTTAAAGGCCGCTTATGAATGGCAGAAGCAAGGGAATGTGACATTGTCCTAGCAAGACGGAAAATTTCATAGAAATTGACCATATATATATATGATCAGTGCCCAAGGCCCCTCTCCACCCAAGCTAGGACCACGGAGGGCCAGGCAATGGCTGATGATGAATCAGCAGACGAACCATCCTTAGTTCACAAGGATGGTGATGTTGCATCGGCCAAAGAAACTAACGAGTTTGAGTTGGACTGGTAGCCTAATTACCAGGCAAGGACGGTACCAAGAGGCCACCACAACTCTTTGTTCTGCAGTGGACTATTAACGACTATTGATGTTTTATACATGTGTGAGTGTGTATATATATCTATATCTATCTATCTATCTATATATATATATATATGTATCTATATATCTCTCTCTATATATCTCTATATATATATATATATATATATATATATATATATATATATATACATATATATATATATATGTATGTATATATATACATATATATATATATATATATATATATATATATATATATATTCTGCATGCATATACATTATCTATGGTATGTGCGTGGCATAATCGGGATTTTCAACACAAAACCTTCGTCAAAATAGATAAAATTGACATAAAGAGAAAATTCCTAAATTCATCCAGAGAACAGTTATCTCCGAACGGGCATCATACATATTCATGAGTCTGAATTTCAGTGCCTCTGTTAAAAGCTTATTTTGTGGTGACCCTAAAAAATTTGCACATTGGTCCTGTAATCTTTTTCATATTTCAGAATGTTAAAATCTCTCTACCTTTAAACTTGCCTTCCGTGCAAAAAATTTCCATTTTTACCACTATCATGCAAAAATTCAGCTCACCTTATCTTATCAATATATATAACCAGTTATGTTTGTTTATATAATATATATTACTGATACGATTCAGACACACACACACACTAAAAAAAATACAAATAAAAATGCGTTACCATCCTAACCTAAAAATAATAATTTTAAAATTATTGATTTATGAAACTATAGGGTAAGGATTATAGTTAAAACTGTATTGACATTATCATGTCTGTTTCTTATTCATTAAAGCCTCATGGTAAATGGAAAGATGAGAAACCTTAGGTTTATAGCAATAAGCTGCATAGTACTAATTATTACAAAGTTTTAATCAATATAATTAGTGAATGGTTCCAGCAATAGCCTAAAATAGAATAGACCATAATAGAATAGACCATAATAGACCATAATAGAACAGACTATAATAGAATAGACAATAATAGAACAGACCATAATAGAACAGACTATAATAGAATAGACCATAATAGAACAGACCATAATAGAAGAGACCATAACAGAATAGACCATAATAGACCATAATAGAACAGACCACAATAGAACAGACTATAATAGAATAGACAATAATAGAAAAGATCATAATAGATCAGACCATAATAGAGTAGACCATAATAGAACATACTATAATAGAATAGACAATAATAGAACAGACCATAATAGAACAGACCATAATAGAGTAGACCATAATAGAACAGACTATAATAGAATAGACCATAGTAGAATAGACCAAAATAGAATAGACCATAACAGAACAGACCATAATAAGAATCGATAGGGAAAAATAAATTAATTTTGATGGACCCCTTAAGAATATCAAAAGATATCAATCATGAGTTTACATTACTTATTAAATTATTGCGTTGTATTAATTTTGCAGTGTCAGATCCTTAAGTATTAACGAATAACGTTTGATACGATGTTCTGGGAAGAATTATTGCAGAAGAAACAACATTTGAGAATCTTTTTATTGACAATGTTTTTTTTTTTTTTAATTATTATTATTTTATTTTTAATTTTTTTTTTTTCATAAAAAGCTGTGAAAGTTACTCGAACTGTAGTACTTTGAAGTAATGCAAGAGGATAAATTATTCGTTGTGTAAAATATTGATCAATGTAATAGATATTAAATATACAATGTTCACATACTTGAATAATATTCATTAAAAACATGATTCATTTTCTTTTATTCGATAAATAGTTGTTTTATTTATTCAATTTATAAATACGACAGGGAATAATTCCTTTTATACCTTTGAAATCTTATTGCTGTGTCATAATGCTATGATCTCCGAGTAATATAGCGCTTGTAAATCTATAAAATATCTATTAAGATGAAAATACTGTTATCTACTCATATCCTTCGCAAATTTGATAATGGAAATAAGTTTGTTATGAAACCGAAAATTATAGTTTCTTTTACCAACTCAATAAATGCAGTTATGTATGTAAACTTTTCTCAACAAGGAAATCCTCGTGCAAATATCCAAGTACAGTCATTGACTCCATATATTATAACGAATAATATAATAGATATTAAATATATAGTGGTTATATACTTGCATAATATTCATTAAAATCTAATGAATCTTTTTTCGTTTATCCATTAAATAGTTGTTTTATTCACTTTATATATACGACATGAAACTGTTCATTTTAAATAGAAATCCATCCATATTTTTACCGTGTTTCTAATTCATAAGAATATAGTTATTTATATAAAGTCTTCGTCCAACCAACCAATAGGAACAGTTGATTCCATTCATGGGTAAATGGATTAGAAATCCCATTGGAGGAAATATGCTTTTGCATCGACCAGGACGGGTAAAGCAATGGATGCTTCTGGTGCATTCACAGTAAAAAAAATAAAACAGGGAAAGGCGCATTCCATTTGTATCCATTTACGTTTAAAAGTAACTCGCCGTTGCGTTCGTTTTGGACGATATTTTGTTTCGGTTTTCGAGAGGGAGAGTGAGATTTATTTGCGAACCGCAAAATGAACTTTGGTCACTCACAGATCTTTTTTTCTGAGGGAATTTTATATTTTTTTCTATCAGCTAGTATAAGTCCAGTGATGAAGGTTATATGAATAAAAAATAAGTATATATATATATATATATATATATATATATATATATATATATATATATATATATATATAATCAATCTTCTGGCACCCACGGGATGCATAGGGCCTCAACTCTCGCTATATTTCTTTCCCTTGCCACTCTCTAAGCTCAACTCAATATCTTTGTGTAGGCCTATATACGAGTATATTTATAAATATATGTGTATATAAACATATGATTATAAAAATATAAGTAGATAAATATTTAGATATGCACATATTCCCACACACAGAAACATGACTTCTCACCCCTTCCCCCTATCCTTAATACAACACGGCAGTTTAGGCAATTTGTGGAAGGTTGTAGTTTCGAAGTGTACCTCTCGGGGTACCTCCTTTCAACAGGGTATGACTGCTTACTCTCCTTCCCCTGGATAGCCTCCACCCGTAAAGAGCTAATGATTCCACAGACTGGTGGTATCTCTACAATTGTGGCTGACAGAGAAGAGTTGGCAAGTTGAAAGCTCTCTTGGGACCTCGACCAGAAGAGCAAACAGATCAGGATGCCGCTCGGCATGTGGCCATCTAGGAACCACTAGGGTAAACATGATTCCCAGCATAATCAATACCCAGTTCAATACCGACAAGATCAACTTTATGGAGGAAAAGGCGTAAACGTACAGGTCATCCCATGGGAGTTGAGAGGCATCTTCGAACATTGCTTATGGGTCCGGAAAAGGGGAGCAGAACAGAGGCAGATTCCTGTTCAGTTGCATAGAAAAGAGGTTGATTCCCAGACAGCTCCACAGGGGAAGAAACCTTTCCAATACCTGAGGATGTCAAGACCACTCACCTCCTACAACATGTCCCTGATGACTGGGTGTTTCTGCCGGCACATTTCTCTTGCTTGGAATGTATCTTGCAGACAACTCTATGGCATGGAACACCACACAAATGTCCATCTGTTTCATAAATCGTTCCTCCCTGCTTGTTGACATAAGCCACTATGGTCGTTAGCGACACTACAACTGCAGGAAGGCTGATTGCATCTCGAGGATGTTGATAGGCAGATGCCTTTCTTCCTCAGACCACACTCCTTTGGTGACCAGGAATCCAGTTGTGATCCTCCCGTCTCCTTTCATGCATCAGAAAACAGGATGCAAATCAGAAGGTAAGAAGTAAAGTGGAATTCCTCTGGTAAGGTTGTTCTCATCAATTCACCAGGCTAGATCTTCCATGACCTTCTGAGCCACCAGCACAGGATGGAATGGGGATACCTATTGGCTACCCAGTGATCCTTCAGAGGCCACTAAAGTGATCTCTTATGGAGTCGCCCATGAGCAGTGAGCTACTCCAATGATGATAAACGACCAGGAAGTCATTGCCATTGCCAGGCTGGAACAGATGTCTTGGACAGAAAAGGTCGCACAACCTCCCAGAGCTTACAGATACGATTGTCTGTGGTGACGTCTCTCACTGTTATCGAGTCTATCAGCCTTCCCAGGTACTTAGATTTGTCCTAGTTTACCATAATCCCCAGATCGTGACAAAATGTGAGAATCCAATCTTGATCCTGAAGCAACTGCCTTTCCAACGAAGCCAGATTCATCTAATTGTCAAGATGCATCAGGAGACATCCCTTGCGAGTGGGCCCAAGCAACTACCATAGTGAACGCTCAAGTGAACACCTGAGCAGCTTTACATAATCTTGAACTGGCACGCCATATCATAGACAGAGAAGCAAAGATACTTTCAATAGGTCTGATGAACACACTTGAAAATACGCATTCTTCAGATATACTAAAAGCATGAAGTCTCCCTCTCTGATGGAAGACAGCACAGTCCGTCATGTTTTCATCCTGAACTTCCATTGATCCACTAATTTGTTCAGAGGAGGACGGTTGATGACCGGTCTTTAGGTCCTCATCCTCTTCTCCACCAGGAAGAGTCGACTGTAGAAGACTGGTGATCCGTTTCAAATGACTTAAAGTGTGTTCTTCAGCAACACCATTACCATCGCTGCCTGTAAGGCCAGGTCTTTTATTGATTTTGGGTGTTCCATAGGGAATTCGATCGGAACTGGAGATGGTGAGGGTCAGTGGTCCAGAAAAGGTAGTAAGTAGCAATCCCGAAGAACATTCCCTACTGAAGACTTAGCCACGTGTCTCTGCCACATTGCCCAGTGACGAGACAAGCAACCTACTGCTCTCGGCAGTGGGACAGGTGGATACCTCAGTGTTTCACTCTTCCTATCACCGCCCTTCCTGAAAGAAGAGGCAGAGGGGGTTGAAAAAGCTGATGGCATCCACGGTCTTTTCACAAAGAGATCGCGGGCATTGCTGATTTGGAGTTATGGATTGGGTACAAGGCACTTCTTGATCCCACACATGCAGGTCTGGCTGAACCAGAGAGTTTGGCTGCTGTGCCCTTCGAAAAGTTGGAGCCCTTGAAGGCAACCACTCGATTAATTAGGGAACATTCAAAGCAGTCCTCCATGACTCCACCACTGAATGAACACAACTCTTCAGCAGGAGAGACATGGTACACCGCACTGGCGCGTTCCTCAACACCGACGCCACTTCAAGGCTAACCTGTTTAGAGTAGCAAGAGACTAAAACATCCCACCTCTTCAACAAACAGGTAGCCCTCAGGTTTGCTGTCTGATGATCTAGATAGGCGATTGCCTTCCCCCAGACATCTCATTGCTCTTGTGCTTCTCTAAAGACTCTGGGGTTGATAAGCTGGTGGACTTTGCGAAGAACGTCACAGTACGTGACCACAAATCGTGCCAGGATACAGCATGGAGAGGCTAAGGCCGAGGCCTCCATGGGCCCAAACCCTGAAGCCAAGAAGGATATACCTTTCATCTTGAGTCTCTCCTGTGAGAGCAAACACTGACGGGTCTACCTGCAGACAAGGAATTCTCTGGTGAATAGAATCAGAGAATGTGGGAGGAATGATATTGTTTGATCTTCCGGAAAGGAGTAAATTCTCAGATCCCCAGATTTAATCATCCTCCCACCCTAAAGTCAAGTCCACAAGATCCGGCCATAGCAACCCTGGCTTCGGGGGCTAACGAAGGACCGGGAAGCCACCAGTAATAGATCTGGTATGTGACTTGCTGGCACATGGCAATACTCACTATACCTCTGGCACCAAGAGTCAGGGGAAAGCGACAGTCATGGCCTTGTGCCTAAAGGCACAGTGAGCATTGTCACATTCTTTGCCTACTAAAGCACTCATGCTCTTAAGTACTATGCTGAACTATACCATCCTCGGCATCAAACGACCATGGATACAAGATAAATAGGGTGACTGGAATATCCAGGACCTGAGGCATAGCATCATGTGAGGGGGGCGGCCTTCACACAGGACTAGGACACCAGGTGCTGGCCCTGGCTCCTTAACACGGCCCCGTGGTTACTGTCCACTCCTCCCAAAAGAGAGGGGTAGCCACGGGGAGCCCTGTCCGAGGATGAGGAAGAGGGCATCAGGGAAGAGAAGATGGAGAACGAGGATGAAAAACATGCATGCTTCTTCCTCTTCCTGTCTCTTTTATCAGAGTTCTCAAAGTCTGAGCAACCGCCGATGACAAAACTCCTGAGCAGAGAAACCACATCAGTTGAATCAACAGGAGCCACAACAATGAGGTGAACTGTCACAAAGGAACGAAGGCAAACATACAAGGCACTGTAACTGTGCAATGAGAGGGGCTGGAGGAACAACCTCTGATGCTAATGGAAGATGAAAAGATCCCAGACACCTGGAACTAGGGTCAGGATGGCATACATAAGGAAGAGGTGACGACCACTGGTATTTGGTCAGGGATTGGGGTCATACCAGGGACAAGGGGAACACTTCTTTTAACCTTACTCTAACCTTTACCTTTATCCTTACTGAGCCTGGGGGCCACACCAGCCCATTACTGGCTTGGCCGGGGACAACCCCACCTGACTCACTGACCACCAAAATTCTTGACACCAGGGACTCCACCACGCACTTCACCACTGGCACCAGAAGCGCCACAAGATCACAAATCTGTGCATGGAGAAGTGGGGAGAGATAGCGCTGGCTCCCACCTCCCTCAAAACAAAAAGTCACGGAGGGCCTACCTGTAAGACTTAAGGAAGCTTTAGATTTCCTTAGATCAAACTTGCTATCAACAACCTGCTTGGTCAACACGGAATATCTTTCACCGTCCAAAAGGAACAATGAACCCTTACGGTTCCTAGCACACCAACAAATCTTGAATCGGATAATGTTAATCGGAGCTCTCTTGACTGCTGCAACATACTCCCCAGGGACCAATCCAGAGGTGTAAGCACAGGGGTCAGCAGCAGAGCCACCCCCGGAAGAGACAGTGGTGGTGGAAGCCTTCGCCCATGTCTTTTTGGGCGTTGCTCAGTCCAACTGTACCAAATGCCTCCTTGCTTTACCCCCTTCATGGTATACACCTGCCACTGTGCTGGAGGCTATGATCGACAATTAGCAAAAGGGGATGCCTGCAAAAAGACACGGCTCTATCCTGAAGCACAGAGGGAGTGTAAATCTAGAGCCGGCTTAGTCATGAAGCGTTGCCATGAAGTGGTTGCAGCGTCCACCCTTCCCCCAACAAACACAAAGTTCCAGTTTACATTCGATTGTCAACACTCATTCTTCTCTAAGAGAGAAAGAATCAACAGTTTTAGCAAGTTTTGCAGTATATCTGTACCCCACAGCAGCTAAAGAAAAAGGGACTGATAACTGACTGGAGAGGGGGAGAGGCTTTTTGCCTCACACCCTCTCCAGTTGGATAACTGTTCAATAACAGATTTCAGCTTCGATGAAGTAATCTCCGTAATTAGAAGACGAGAGCTTGTATGTTTTGTAGGAACAAACTATATTAAAAGGACCTTTTATTTAAATCAGGCCAGTAATTTAGCCTGACGAAGTTGGCATCAACAAGACATTTAAAGCCATGTGGGTGTGGCCTTAACATACAAATGATGGGTTGCCATTAGCCACCAGATGTCGACTTTCAGGAAAGAATGTGGGAAATTTTTAATTTTGTGGGATATTGTATATATAATGTCAGTTTTCGAGGATAAAGCAATATGAAAATTAGGAGACGTGTGTATATATATATATATATATATATATATATATATATATATATATATATATATACATATATATATATACATATATATATATACATATATATATATATACATATATATATATATATATATATATATATATATATATATATATATATATATATATATATATATATATATATATATATATATATATATATATATATGGGCGTGCCAATATATGCATAATTTTGTAGTAAGGACGACCATTCATATGCTGAATGAATAATAATAATAAAATAAATCAACTTTGTAATACGGTATATGGGAGGTTGACAAATAACAGTAATTTCCACATTAATGTGTTTTCGTAAGAGACGGGAACCAAAGAAACATGTTAAGAAGATTAACATAAGGAATATAAATAATCGAAATGGATGAAATTGTTATTATGAATGTCAGTGATAATCTAAGTTTTTGGATATAATTGAAGGATGCGGTTTGTGTGATACCGGTAAGATGGTGTGATCAAACTAATGATGTATAAAGACCTAATTACGAAATGCAATTTAGTTTCGATTGAAAGGTGATAGTACTATTAATGATAATAATAACCATATTATATTTATGTTAATGGTACTATTAATAATGGCAATGGTAATGAAAATTCCTTAGGCTACCATGGTAAAAATATTGTATTAACAATAATAATAATATTAATGATAATAATAACAATATTAACTGTATGATAAGGCTACTATTAATAACAGTAATAGTAATGACAATTCCTTAGGCTACCATGGTAAAAATATTGTATCAATAATAATATTAATGATAATAACAACAATATTAACTGTATGGTAAGGATACTATTAATAATAGTAATGATAATAATAATTCCTTAGGCTACTATGGTGAAAAATTGTATTAACAATAGTAATAATAGTGATGGTAATATTAACACTAATAACTATTAATGATAGTAATGACAATAATAATTCCTTAGGCTACAATAATAATAATAATAATAATAATAAAAATAATAATAATAATAATAATAATAATATCTACTATACACGCAATTTTATCTTAGAGATACAATGCATTACTTCTTTGTTAAAAATAATATATCACAATAATAAATTTACGATGAAATTCAAGAGCGATTAATCTGTCCAGCTATTCTCACCAAACTATTGCATTTAAGATTTTTCATCATATTAGCAAAATTCTCTTATTCATCATACCGTAACGTTCGAACGCAATGAGAGAGAGAGAGAGAGAGAGAGAGAGAGAGAGAGAGAGAGAGAGAGAGAGAGAGAGAGTCACCCAAAATAGAACAATAATAAGCCTTCAATAACATAAATGTAAGGAAAACTACATGAACACTTACGCCGTCTTTGGTCTTCATAATACGTCCAGGCCAACCAACCCACACCGTGATTGCCAGAGAGCACACGCATTACAACACAATATTAGTTTTTTCTTGCTCTCGTAGAACTTAGATAACCGATTTATTATGTTTTACCATTGATAGGTAAAGTGGAATTCGTTTGGATATTTGCTTACCAGCGTGTAATTAACAGCAAAGAGATATCCTGGCATTCAGTCAATGAGGTAACACCTTCACACGGTCTAACAGTCACTGACTTACTGAAGGAATGTAAACAAACCGTAGGTTTCACAAGTACCGTTTTCTTTGACAATTTATAAAAGAAATAAAACGTTTATCTTTATCTATAATGTTTCTGTAGGTCTTCACTGTGTATAATGACAATTTTCATTATAATCCATCAGCATTATCAATTTAAAAAAAGGAAATTCTATAAAAAACTGAAGGTAGAACAACAATCGGTATGTTTCAAAGGTATCGTTTTCTTTGACAATTTATAAATTAAATAAAACGTTTTTCTTTATCTATAATGTTTTAGTAGGTCTTCGGTGTGTATTACAATGATAATTTTTATTATAATCAGGCAGCATTATTAATTTCAAAAAGGAAATTCTATAAAAACTGAAGGAAGAACAACAAACTATTTTTCACAAGTACCGTTTTCTTTGACAATTCATAAGAGAAATAGAATATCTATAATATTTCAGTAGGTCTTCAATAGATATAACAATAATCTTTATCATAATCATGCAGCATTATCAATATCAAAAAGGAAATTCTACAAAAACTGAATACGGATAGTAATAAAATAAGTTGGTACTACTGCTCATTTGCCATCTTATTACCCCAAGGTCCGAAATTCTTGGTTTCCAAGGCTGTAGAGGTCAAAGTCTCGCTACATTCAACGTTTCTATAACCTTTATCACCTGCAGTCAGTTCCGTAACTAAATATTTAATTTGATGTTCGGTGGTTTTAAAGGTTTTTCTTAGTCATTTGTGAGAAAAAGAATATTGTTCTTTGATGGGATTTTAGACTTCATTGATGTTTAAACATTTGTAATGCCTGTTTACCAAGCAAATGTTTGATATTTCCTTACATTATCATTGGAAGTTAAGTCATATATATATTGCATATGATGTAATTTCTACACCATGCCTCAATTCGAGGGTCGTTCAGTACATGAGTCTCTTTAGCTATGGTAAGCAGCTCTTCTAGGTGAAGGACACTCCAAAATCAAACCATTGTTCTCTAGTCTTGGGTAGTACCATAGCCTCTGTACCATGGTCATCCACCGTCTTAGGTTAGAGTTTTCTTGCTTGAGGGTACACTCAAGCACACTATTCTATCTCGTTTCTCTTCCTCTTGTTTTGTTAAAGTTTTCATAGTTTATATAGGAAATATCTATTTAATTGTCATTGTTCTTAAAATATTTAATTTTTCTCTATTTCCTTTCCTTACTGGGATATTTTCCCAATTGGGGACCCTGGGCTTATAGCATATTGCTTTTCCAACTAGGGTTGTAGCTTAGCAAGTAATAATAATAATAATAATAATAATAATAATAATAATAATAATAATGAAGTGAATTTGAATTATTAACCATACTAGTACCTACTGTTATTAATACTAGTTATAATCAAAGTAAAGTTGATTAAATTGAATCTTGCTTTGAAGATACGTAATATTTCGTCTTTGTAGAACTCGCACGAGAAACTAGATGTGAATTTAAACTATTAACCACACTGATAATACTGCTATTACTGCTAATTAGAATTAAAGCAATGATAACTATATTAAATCTTGCCTTGCAGATATGCAGTATCTATTCTTGGTATAAATGGCGAAACTTGATGTGGTTTTAAATGATTAACCACTCTGATAATACTGCTAATTGTAATTAAAGGGATTATAGTTATATTGAATCTTGCTCAGCAGATACGCACTATTTCATGTTTGTAGAATTTACAAGTGAAACTTTATGTGAGTGTAAATTATTCTTCTTTGTCTACATCTTTTCCCACTTCTATGTGGGGTCGATGTTTCTGGTCAGCTTTCTCCATCTACTTCTGTCCCACACTTCATCACCGGTTAATCCCTTTGATCGAAGGTCATCCTTGATACAGTCCATCCACCTTCGCTTTGGTCTCCCTCTCCTTCTCGTTCCCTGTACCTCCATTTCCACCACTCTCCTCCCAATATACTGTTCATCTCTTCTCATGACATGACAATACCACCTCAGTCTACTTTCTTGGATCTCATCTGATAGTTTTCTATCTCCCGTGGTACCTCTAATTACCTCATTCCGTATCTTGTTTCTTTTTGTCACCCCACACACCCATCTCAGCATTCTCATCTCTGCCACATCCATCTTCTTCTCTTATGTGAGTGTAAATTATTGAACATATTAATACTACTGCTATTAGTGCTAATTATAATTAAATTAATGATAATTATATTGAATCTTGTTAAGAAGTTACGCACTATTTCGTCTTTACAGAATTGACAAGAAAATCTCGACGTGAATTTAAATAATTAACCACACTAGTACTACTGCCATTAATGCTAATTATAATTAAAATAATGATAATTGTATTGAATCTCTCCTTGCAAATGCGCAGTATTTCGTCTTGGTGGAATTAGCAAGAGAAAATTTATGTGAATGTAAATTATCAAACACAATAATAATACTGCTATTAATGCTAATTATAATAAAAGTAATGATAATTACATTGAATATTGTCAAGCAGATACGCAGTATTTCGTCTTTGTAGAATTGGCAAGAGAAATTTGTATGTGAATTTAAATTATTAACCATAGTAATACTACCACTGTTACTGCTAATTATGATTAAAATAGTGATAGTTATATTGAATCTTGCCAAGCAGATAAGCAATATTTCGACTTAGTAGAGTTAGCAAGAAAAACTTGATCTTTGATCTAATTTTAAATTATTAACCACTCTAATTCTACTGCTATTACTGCTAATTATAATCAAAATAACAATAAATATATTGAATTTCTCTTTGCAGATACGCAGTAATTCATCTTCGTATAAATGGCGAGAGAAACGATGTAAATTTGAATTATTAACCACACTAACACTACTGCTATTACTGCTAATTATAATCAAAGTAATTACAATTATATTGAATCTTGTTTTGTAGATAAGCAGCATTTCGTCCTGGTAGAAATCGCAAGAAAAAATTGCTGTGAATTTGAATTATTAACAACACTAACGTTACTGCTATTAATGCTAATTATAATAAAAGTAATGATAATCATATTGAATCTAGCTTTGCAGATACACACTGTTCGTCTTGGTAGAATTAGCAAGAAAAATACCCACTACAACAACAACAACAACAACAACAACGACAACAGCAATGACTTCAGACCGGCAAAGGCGATGCTTTTCGAGAGCGAATAATGGAAGCCGTTTCACATGACGCCAGAAACTTTCTCATTTCCTAATACCTGATACGAAGCGATATTGCAAACGCCCTGGAATAATTCCCAGAATTTATCAGCCAGCATTTGGCTGGCACCTAATTCCCAGAATTTATCAGAGGTATTTGGCTGGGACCTAAATATTGGTTTGACGTCATAACGGGATGGATCAGAGTCTTAGACATATCAGATCTCTTGGCTAAACTCTCCAATTAGGGTTCGGGTGGCCGATGTGGTAACGTCCCTGACTCGTGAACGCTAGACTGGGGTTCGATTCCCGCTCAAACTCGTTAGTTCCTTTGGTTGCTGCAACCTTACCATCCTTGTGAGCTAAGGATGGGTGGTTTGGGAGAACCTATTGGTCTATCTGCTTAGTCATCAGCAGCCATTGCCTGGCCCTCCTTGTCCTAGGTTGTGTGAAGAGTGGACTTGGTCGCTGATCATATGGTCAGTCTCTAGGGCATTGTCCTGCTTAATAGGGCAATGTCACCGTCCCTTGCCTCTGCCATTTATGTGGTAAGGTCCCTGACTGGTGAACGCTAGACTGGGGTTCGAGTTCCGTTCAAACTCGTTAGTTCCTCTGGTCGCTGCTGTGGAAGAGCCTATGGGTCTATCTGCTGAGTCATCAGCAGCCATTGCCTGGCCCTCCTTGGTCCTAGCTTGGGTGTAGAGGGAGCTTGGTCGCTGATCATATGGTCAGTCTCTAGGGCATTGTCCTACTTGATAGGGCAATGTCACTGTCCCTTGCTCTGCCATTTATGTGGTAAGGTCCCTGACTGGTGAACGCTAGACTGGGGTGCGAGTTCCGTTCAAACTCGTTAGTTCCTTTGGTCGCTGCTGTGGAAGAGCCTATGGGTCTATCTGCTGAGTCATCAGCAACCATTGCCTGGCCCTCCTTAGTCCTAGTTTGTGTGGAGAGTGGGCTTGGGCGCTGATCTTATGGTCAGTCTCTAGGGCATTGTCCTGTTTGATAGGGCAATGTCCCTTGCCTCTGCCATTTATGTGGTAAGGTCCCTGATTGGTAAACGCTAGACTGGGGTTCGAGTTCCGTTCAAACTCGTTAGTTCCTTTGGTCGCTACTGTGGAAGAGCCTATGGGTCTATCTGCTGAGTCATCAGCAGCCATGGCCTGGCCCTCCTTAGTCCTAGCTTGTGTGAAGAGTGGGCTTGGGCGCTGATCATATGGTCAGTCTCTAGGGCATTGTCCTGTTTGATATGGCAATGTCACTGTCCCTTGCCTCTACCGTTCATGAGTGGCCTTTAAACCTTGAAATTAGTGGGTTAGGGAGAGGCTGTCTTGTAGTCCATTTGGTAAAATGTTGATTAAGTGATTGATTGATTGATTTGAGGTTTTCTGGCATCCTGACATCTAAGGTCATTGACGCCGATATTATTCATCATTCAGTTTATCTTGTTTTGTTTCTCTTCCTCTTGTTTTGTTAAAGTTTTTATAGTTTATATAGAATATATTTATTTTAATGTTACTGTTCTTAAAATATTTTATTTTTCCTTGTTTCCTTTCCTCACTGAGCTATTTTCCCTGTTGGAGCCACTGGGCTTATAGCATCCTACATTTCCAACTAGGCTTGTAGCTCAGCAACTAATAATAATAATAATAATAATAATAATAATAATAATAAATTAAAACAATATAATCAGAGATGTCGTTTTAAAAGTTAAATAGCTTCCAGAAGACCTGTTTCTGAAGTAAAGCTAAAAATACCGCCAGCATGGTAAGGATAGGAGTGGCCTGCTGTATGGGAAACCTTATAAGGTTACCTGCTGAGTAACCAGTAGCCATTCCCTGGCCTTCCGTGGACCTAGCTTGGGTGGGGAAGGGTCTTGGGCCCTGATCGTATGTATTGTCACTGTCCCTTGCCTCTGCCATTCATGAGCAGCCTTCAAACCTTAAACCTGTAAACTCTCTCGCTGTTTTATGCCATCTTTATATGAACAGCAATGTAGGCACATCATGTCCAAGAATCTTGGCAAGGATGAACCTGCTATCCTCACCTCGAGCTTCAAACAGATATGACAATTTGCCCTAAATTGTATTTTTCCTAGCTATACAAACCCGCAATCATTTAATATAGGAATTCGTTTCAGCTGAGCTGAAGCGAATTCCTATATTAAATGATTACTAGTTTTGTATATTGCGTCGGAACAAATCTATTTCTTTCACTACGATAATTGGAGCATTCGGTCAACAAATGCCTCACTGTCAAGGGTACGCTGGTCGAAAAAACTCAGTAATTCTAATCTGAAATTCTACGTAAAAATATACTGTTCTCAACCGTATTTCAGTAAAATACAGGTGACCGTAATTTTACCTTACTTTGTTATTATATTTTACGGGTTGAGGCCCGTAATATCACTCCTTTGCGTCAATATAACCGTTTTTAAAACGGTAAAAATCCTAGAATAAATGTTGACAGACATTACAGTTTTTTAAATGCAAATTTTTAACAGTGTACCAAACAGTCGTCGCAATATGGCTGGTATTGGCCAGTAAGCAGATATTCATGAGAGATGCTGCAATAGAAAAGGGGACCCCCTTTCCTCCCCCCCCCCGTTTCTGTTTTCCAGAGAAAAAGGAGTTACTCTCTTTTGCCGTCTGTTGGTCGTTGATATTAAAAAAAAAAAAAAACATTCCTTTCAACTA
>NC_090763.1:8800311-8802811 GCF_036898095.1 Palaemon carinicauda
ATGCATATATTATATATATATATATATATATATATAGATAGATAGATAGATAGATATAAATATATATATATATATATATATATATATATATATTTATATATTTATATATAGATATATATACATATATATATACATATATATATATATATATATATATATATATATATATGTATATATATATATATATATATATATATATATGTATATATATATGTATATATAAATATATATAACTTTTTCGAAAAAAAAATAAATGTTATAATGTGATGTATATTCACTGCTTTCAAATTAAGTGTTTTCTCCTTAACCAAAACGTTTTTCGACAAAATAAATGTTTCAATGTGCTGTATATTTACTGATCTTAAATTTTTTTTTTCAAACCAAAATGTTTTTTCGAAAAAAATAAATATTATAATATGATGAATATTTTCCTAAATGGCTTTATTTATAAACGTTTCATAGGAATAAACCCAATTGTTAAATCAGTAGAGCTTCAAAAGTTCAAACTTCCAGCGAATGTTTTCTTGTTGAACAGGCTGACATAAGTCTCATGTTATGGCTTATCTATGAAAGGGCTTTTTTCATGTTGGTACTGTTCTTAAGATATCTTATTTTAATTATTTTATTACTTCTCAAATAGTTTATTTATTTCCTTATTTCCTTTCCTCACTGGGATATTCATTTTCACTGTTGGAACCCTTGGGCTTATAGCATCCTGCTTTTCCAACTATGGTTTTAGTTTTGATAATAATAATAATAATAATAATAATAATAATAATAATAATAATAATAATAATAATAATAATAATGGCCTTATGAACCCTTTTCTGATAGTTTCCTTCATTGATTCGCACCTTGATGCTCAATTCATTCAACTTTGATCAATTACCTCTTGCTTTTCAATGTCAACCATTCGTGTTTTATTCCATCCATTTCCTAGCTTCAAAGGCTTAAAGACCGCTCATGAATGGCAGAGGCAAGGGACAGTGACATTGCCTCACCAAGCAGGACAATGCCCTAGAGACTGACCATATATCATATGATCAGTGCCCTTGCTCCCTCTCCACCCAAGCTAGGACCAGGGAGGGGCGGGCAATGGGTGCTGATGACTCCTGCAGACAGACCTATAAGCTTCCCTAAACTATGTATCTTTAGCTCACAAGGATGGTAAGGTTGTAGACGCTAAAGGTACTAACGAGTCTGAGCGGGACTCGAACACCCGTTGGGCAAACACCAGGCAGAGACGTTACCAATCAGGCCACAACAACCAGTATTTATTTTTGCCAAATTTCAGGGTAACCATCTGTCTCTGTTCTATCGTTTAGTAGACTCATGTTCAAACATAACTTCGACTGGAAATCTGCTTTTATCCTTCATATTCCAACTAGGATTTCTTTAATATAAATGCATACACTATTATAAATTTGCGTTAAAATACGGTAAATATCTGGCAACATTTATTCAAGGATTTTTATCATTTTAAAAACGGATATAGTGACCTAAAAATTTATATTACGGTCACCAACTCGTAAAAGATGATAACAAATTAAGGTAAAATTATGGTCGTCTGTATTTTACTGATATCCGGTTAAGAACAGTATACTTTTACGGAAAATGAGTAATATTTTGAAGAACGAAGTTTGTTCTACAATAATTCCGTTTTTTTTCTCTTCTATGTTTTTATTTTTTATTTTCATCATGGCTTTTGCTTTATCCGAGTCACTTATTTACAATATAAAATCATTGCGTCTATGGAAAACCCGTATAGGAGTTAGGATTATCTAGAAATTTATGGGAAGAGAGTAATGGAAATGGAGGTACAGGGAACGAGAAGGAGAGGGAGACCAAAGCAAAGGTGGATGGACTGTATCAAGGATGACCTTCGATCAAAGGGATTAACCGGTGATGAGGTGTGGGACAGAGGTAGATGGAGAAAGCTGACCAAAAACATCGACCCCACATAGAAGTGGGAAAATATGTTGACAAAGAAAGAAAGAGAAAGAAGAAAAACTCCGATATAATATTTTCCTCGTAAAGGTTTAAAGGCCGTCAATGAATGGCAGGGGCAAGGGACAGTGACATTGCCCTATCAAGCTGGACAATGCCCTAGAGACTGACCATATATTATATGATCAGAGCCCAAGGCCCCTCTCCACCGAAACTAGGACCAAGGAGGGCCAGTCAATGGCTGCTGATGACTCAGCAGATAGACATATAGACTCCTGCAACTCCTCCCCCCATCCATAACTTACAAGGATGGTAAGGTTGCCGCAAGCAAAGAAACTAACGAGTTTGAGAGGGACTCAAACCCCAGTCTGGCGTTCACGAGGGACGTTACCACATTAGCCACAACCCAAATAGACTATATCTTTATACAGAACGTATGACATGAATAGTATCATCTATACTTTGATATTTTGAATGTCAAGAAAAGTACATGGAATTAAGGATACAAAACCATTATTATTTTCTCAAGATATCTTGCTAAGAGAATCAAGTT
>NC_090763.1:8805311-8815311 GCF_036898095.1 Palaemon carinicauda
CACAAGACTCTCTCTCTCATGCAAGACACAAGACTCTCTCTCTCTCATGCAAGACACAAGACACTCTCTCATGCAAGACACAAGACTCTCTCTCTCATGCAAGACACAAGACTCTTTCTCTCTCATGCAAGACACAAGACTCCCTCTCTCATGCAAGACACAAGACTCTCTCTCTCATGCAAGACATAAGACACTCTCTCATGCAAGACACAAGACTCCCTCTCTCATGCAAGACACAAGACTCTCTCTCTCATGCAAGACACAACACTCTCTCTCTCATGCAAGACACAAGACACTCTCTCATGCAAGACACAAGACTCTCTCTCTCATGCAAGACACAAGACTCTCTCTCTCATGCAAGACACAAGACTCTCTCTCATGCAAGACACAAGACTCTCTCTCTCATGCAAGACACAAGACTCTCTCTCATGCAAGACACAAGACTCTCTCTCTCATGCAAGACACAAGACTCTCTCTCATGCAAGACACAAGACTCTCTCTCTCATGCAAGACACAAGACACTCTCTCTCATGCAAGACACAAGACACTCTCTCTCATGCAAGACACAAGACTCTCTCTCTCATGCAAGACACAAGACACTCTCTCTCATGCAAGACACAAGACTCTCTCTCTCATGCAAGACACAAGACTCTCTCTCTCATGCAAGACACAAGACTCTCTCTCTCTCATGCAAGACACAAGACACTCTCTCATGCAAGACACAAGACTCTCTCTCTCTCATGCAAGACACAATACACTCTCTCTCATGCAAGACACAAGACACTCTCTCTCATGCAAGACACAAGACTCTCTCTCTCATGCAAGACACAAGACACTCTCTCTCATGCAAGACACAAGACACTCTCTCATGCAAGACACAAGACTCTCTCTCTCATGCAAGACACAAGACTCTCTCTCTCATGCAAGACACAAGACACTTTCTCTCATGCAAGACACAAGACACTCTCTCTCATGCAAGACACAAGACACTCTCTCATGCAAGACACAAGACTCTCTCTCTCATGCAAGACACAAGACTCTCTCTCATGCAAGACACAAGACACTCTCTCTCATGCAAGACACAAGACTCTCTCTCTCTCATGCAAGACACAAGACTCTCTCTCATGCAAGACACAAGACACTCTCTCTCATGCAAGACACAAGACTCTCTCTCTCTCATGCAAGACACAAGACACTCTCTCTCATGCAAGACACAAGACACTCTCTCTCATGCAAGACACAAGACTCTCTCTCTCTCATGCAAGACACAAGACACTCTCTCTCATGCAAGACACAAGACTCTCTCTCTCTCATGCAAGACACAAGACTCTCTCTCTCTCATGCAAGACAGAAGACACTCTCTCTCATGCAAGACACAAGACACTCTCTCTCATGCAAGACACAAGACTTTCTCTCTCTCATGCAAGACACAAGACTCTCTCTCTCTCATGCAAGACACAAGACTCTCTCTCTCTCATGCAAGACACAAGACTCTCTCTCTCTCTCATGCAAGACACAAGACTCTCTCTCTCTCATGCAAGACACAAGACTCTCTCTCTCTCTCATGCAAGACACAAGACTCTCTCTCTCTCATGCAAGACACAAGACTCTCTCTCTCTCTCATGCAAGACACAAGACACTCTCTCATGCAAGACACAAGACTCTCTCTCTCTCATGCAAGACACAAGACTCTCTCTCTCTCTCTCATGCAAGACACAAGACACTCTCTCATGCAAGACACAAGACTCTCTCTCTCTCATGCAAGACACAAGACTCTCTCTCTCATGCAAGACACAAGACTCTCTCTCTCTCATGCAAGACACAAGACACTCTCTCATGCAAGACACAAGACTCTCTCTCTCATGCAAGACACAAGACTCTCTCTCTCTCTCATGCAAGACACAAGACTCCCTCTCTCATGCAAGACACAAGACTCTCTCTCTCATGCAAGACACAAGACACTCTCTCATGCAAGACACAAGACTCTCTCTCTCATGCAAGACACAAGACTCTCTCTCTCATGCAAGACACAAGACACTCTCTCATGCAAGACACAAGACTCTCTCTCTCATGCAAGACACAAGACTCTCTCTCTCATGCAAGACAAAAGACTCTCTCTCATGCAAGACACAAGACTCTCTCTCTCATGCAAGACACAAGACTCTCTCTCATGCAAGACACAAGACTCTCTCTCATGCAAGATACAAGACTCTCTCTCATGCAAGACACAAGACACTCTCTCTCATGCAAGACACAAGACACTCTCTCATGCAAGACACAAGACTCTCTCTCATGCAAGACACAAGACTCTCTCTCTCATGCAAGACACAAGACTCTCTCTCATGCAAGACACAAGACTCTCTCTCATGTAAGACACAAGACACTCTCTCATGTAAGACACAAGACACTCTCTCATGCAAGACACAAGACACTCTCTCATACAAGACACAAGACTCTCTCTCATGCAAGACATAAGACTCTCTCTCATGTAAGACACAAGACACTCTCTCATGCAAGACACAAGACACTCTCTCATGCAAGACACAAGACTCTCTCTCTCATGCAAGACACAAGACACTCTCAAGACTCTCTCTCATGCAAGACACAAGACACTCTCTCATGCAAGACACAAGACTCTCTCTCTCATGCAAGACACAAGACTCTCTCTCATGCAAGACACAAGACTCTCTCTCTCATGCAAGACACAAGAAACTCTCTCTCATGCAAGACACAAGACTCTCTCTCTCATGCAAGACACAAGACACTCTCTCTCATGCAAGACACAAGACTCTCTCTCTCATGCAAGACACAAGACACTCTCTCTCATGCAAGACACAAGACTCTCTCTCTCATGCAAGACACAAGACTCTCTCTCTCATGCAAGACACAAGACACTCTCTCATGCAAGACACAAGACACTCTCTCATGCAAGATACAAGACTCTCTCTCATGCAAGACACAAGACTCTCTCTCTCATGCAAGACACAAGACACTCCCTCATGCAAGACACAAGACACTCTCTCATGCAAGACACAAGACTCTCTCTCTCATGCAAGACACAAGACACTCTCTCATGCAAGACACAAGACTCTCTCTCTCATGCAAGACACAAGACACTCTCTCAAGCAAGACACAAGACTCTCTCTCATGCAAGACACAAGACTCTCTCTCTCATGCAAGAAACAAGACACTCTCTCATGCAAGACACAAGACTCTCTCTCATGCAAGACACAAGACTCTCTCTCATGTAAGACACAAGACTCTCTCTCTCATGCAAGACACAAGACTCTCTCTCATGCAAGACACAAGACTCTCTCTCATGTAAGACACAAGACACTCTCTCATGCAAGACACAAGACACTCTCTCATGCAAGACACAAGACTCTCTCTCATGCAAGACACAAGACACTCTCTCATGCAAGACACAAGACTCTCTCTCATGCAAGACACAAGACACTCTCTCATGCAAGACACAAGTGGGAGTAATTATATCATCAGCAGGAATATCATTATTACTAGTGTCATTAACAATTATATCATCATTATCCTTTTCATCATCATTATCATCATTATCATCATCATCATCATCTCCAATGAATACCAGTATGAAATACTCTAATATGGCCATGGAAAAAAAAAATGAAATCTCCTTAGATGTAAACACCGAGAGTGTAAGATTCTTAACCATAATACTTTAAATATCTTTTTAAAGGCCGCTCATGAATAGCTGAGGCAAGGTACAGTGACATTGCCCTTGCAAGCAGGAAAATGCCCTAGAGGTTGATCATGTATATACATATGATCAACGCCCATGCTGGGACAGGGTGAGCCAGGCAATGGCTGCTGATGACTCAGCACCAATTAACGGATATATATCTAATATGGAACTGAAATTTATAGTTAACTCTTAAAGACGTTGCCAAATTTAACTAAATATTTAGCAACTAAAGTTAATTATATATTATTTCACACTAAGGTGAACCATATTCCCATTATCACATAAGTGAACCCTATTCCCATTGTCATAAAGGTGAACCGTATTCCTATTATCATGAAAGTGAACCATATTTCCATCCTCAAGAAAGTGAACTAAATTCCTATTATCGCAAAAGAGAACCATATTCCCATTATCATAAAAGTGAACCATATTTCCATCTTCCCAAAATTAAACCCTAATCCAATTCTCACAGAAGTGAACCATATTTCCGTTATCACAAAAGTGAACCATATTCCCATTATCATAAAAGTGAACCATATTTCCACTTTCACAAAATTAAACCCTAATCCAATTCTCACAGAAGAACCATATTTCCGTTATCACAAAATTGAACCATACTCCCATTCTCAGAAAAAAATTAACTAAATTCCCATTATCACAAAACTAAGCCATATTCCCATTATCACAAAAGTGAACCATATTCCCATTATCACAAAAATTAACTAAACTCCCATTATCGTAAAAAAAATGAACTAAATTCCTATTATCATAAAAGTGAACTAAATTCCCATTATCACAAAAGTGAACTATATTCACATTCTCATAGAAATAAACCCTATTTCCTTTCGCAAGAAAGTGAACTAAATTCCCATTATAGCAAAAGTGAACCATATTCACATTATCATAAAAGTGAACTATATTCCCATTATCATAAAAGTGAACCAAATTCCATTATCATAAAAGTAAACCATATTCCCATTATCACAAAAATGAACTAAACTCTCATTATCGCTATAGTGAAGGAAATTCCCATCATCATAAAAGTGAACCATATTCACATTCTCAAGAAAGTGAACCATATTCCCATTATGATAAAAGTGAACTATATTTCCATTATCACAAAAATTAACCTTATTCCCATTCTCAAGAAAGTGAATTAAACTCCCATTATAGCAAAAGTGAACCAAATTCCATTATCATAAAAGGAAACTATATTCCCATTATCACTAAAATGAACTAAACTCCCAATATCACAAAAGTGAACTATATTCCCAACCTCCTTTTATTAGCAACTATATAAAGTTCCTTCAAGGAATAAAAGATAATATAACCTAATATTCAGAACTCTCAAGAAAAAAAGGAAAAACAAAATAGTTAAAAAGAAGTAAACAGTTGATCCCAAGATTTTCTGGCACATATCCAAACATATGGGACGCTGAGAAATCACCCATTTAAGATATCTCCCGAGATACTCCAGAAAGTTTGAAGAAAATTGCCGTAGATCTGTAGCCCACTTTAAGGTGGAAGCTAGAGAGAGAGAGAGAGAGAGAGAGAGAGAGAGAGAGAGGAGAGAGAGAAGGAGAGAGAAAGAGAGAGAGAGAGAGAGAGAAAGAAGAGAGAGAGAGAGAGAGAGAGAGAGAGAGAGAGAGAGAGAGAGAGAGGGTGGGTTTATATTTGGCAGAGTAATTGTATTTCGGGGAAACTGAATAGTAGCCAAGTTTATTATGTAATCTGTCCATGTATTTACGAATATACTACACATACACACATATACACAAACACATACACACACATACATTCTCGGCTCAAACAGAAACACGCAAACATAATATATATATATATATATATATATATATATATATATACTATATATTTATATATATATATATATATATATATATATATATATATACTATATATTTATATATATATATATATATATATATATATATATATATACTTCTGTATATACTGTATATATATATATATATATATATATATATATATATATATATATATATATAATATTATATATATATATACATATATGTATATATATATATATATATATATATATATATATATATATATATATATATATATATAATCATTAAATCAGAAATGCTTCCTAAAATCGATTTCGTTCTGCTCCCTAAAAAAGGCTCAGAGGGAAACTCGTTTTTTGATAACAGCTTCTGGGCGACCAAGGATTCGAATCGAATCCTTAGCCGACCAAAAGCTCTGATCAAAGGATGAATATCCTCTTGGGTCCTATATCCTGGGGAAGAGCGAATTCGATACTAGTGTTTGTGGCTTCTTTGAATGAAAGATATTCACGAGTTTTACTTTTACTAAGTTTGTAGCTTAGGTAGTAGTAATGATAAGAATATTATTATTATTATTATTATTACTATTATTATTATTATTATTATTATTATTATTATTATTATTATTGTTTTTCTTATTATTATTATTATTATTATTATTATTATTATTATTATTATTACTTCCTAAGCTACCACCCTATTTGCAAAAGCAGGATGCTATAAGGCCAGAGGCTCCAACAGAACCCAGAGAGGAAAGGGAACAAGAAAAATAGATTATTATTATTATCTTTATTGTTATTATTATTATTATTATTATTATTATCATTATTATTATTATTATTATTATTATTATTATTATTATTATTATTATTATTACTTCCTAAGCTACCACCCTATTTGCAAAAGCAGGATGCTATAAGGCCAGAGGCTCCAGTGAGGAAAGGGAACAAGAAAAATAGAATATTATTATTATAATTATTATTATTATCATTATTATTATTATTATTATTATTATTATTATTATTATTATTATTATTATTATTATTATTATTATTATTATTTTACTTGCTAAGCTATAACCCTAGTTGGAAAAGCAGGATGCTACAAGGCCAGAGGCTTCAACAGGAAAAATAGCCCAGTAAGGAAAGGAAACAAGAACAAATTAGATATTTCAAGAACAGTAACAACATTAAAATAAATATCTCCTATAAAAACTATAAAAGCTTTAACTAAACAACAAGAGAAATAACATGGAATAGTGTGTCAGAGTGTACCCTCAAGCAAGAGGACTCTAACCCAAGACAGTGGAAGACCATGGTACAGAAGCTATGGCACTACCCTAAACAAGAGAACAATGGTTTGATTTAGGAGTGTCCTTCTCCCAGAAGAGCTGCTTACCATAACCAAAGAGTCTCTTCTATCCAAGACTAGAAAACAAAGGTTTGATTTTAAAGTGTCTCTCCCCTAGAAGAGCAACTTACCATAGCTAAAGAGCCTCTTCTACCCTTACCAAGAGGAAAGTAGCTACTGAACAATTACAGTGTAATAGCAGCGCTATTATCCAAAATCCAACACCCCATTCTTATTCTCAGTGAAAAAGTTAATTTGGTAAAATATTTAACAGTGTTTTAGAAGTTGAAGTCAAGAGACCATAGAATGGTGAGAAGCGAAATTTGTTGAGATCTAAGGAAAGAAAGAAAAACACTAATTTTAAGGAATAGGCAGGCAGTAGAGTACAAAACTAGTTCCCAATGCAGTTTTCAGTGTTCTAATAAGTTTTTATTTCTTTTTGACAGACTTCTCTTCAAAGTTTTCCGCTTAACGTTGGAGTCGGAAGTCAAAAAGTTTCGTATTGAATCAAAAGTTTCGAGTGGTGACGCTGTCATGTTGTAAAGATGTAAGTCTCTTTCCGTCTTTGTAATTTTTGTTTTTTAGCTTATAAATCTATCTCAGCAAGTTTGTATAGTACCTTTGGAATAGCGAATGTTTTAAAAAAGATATAAATTTCATATTACTTTTGTACAATATGATATTTTCGAAGCTTTTAAAAATTTTCCTTATCAGGTAGTTGACTTAACTGCTTGTGTCTGGTAATGGAATGCATAAATGTATCACTGTAAAATTGTTACTAACGCACAAACTTATACGCATATAAACACACACGTAGTCACCCACACCCCCACACACACACACACACATATATATATATATGTATATATATATATATATATATATATATATATATATATATATATATATATATATATATATATATGGATGTATATATATATATATATATATATATATATATGGATATATATATATATATATATATATATATATATGCCCCCTGTGGCCGCGAGGGCATAAAAGCCCCCTGTGGCCGCGGGGGCATAAAACAATTAGAATAGCGCCAACGTTATCCCTGCGTGTCGTAAGAGGCGACTAAAAGGGACGGGACGAGGGGGCTGGGAACCCCCTCTCCTGTATAGAAAATCCTGTGAGACAGCAACAAAGAGATGGAGCTGGGGGGAGAGTGACTGCTCCCCGCACTCTAGTTTTGGGGTGTTTGAATGTGCGTGGATGTAGTACGATAGAGAGTAAAAGATGTGAGATTGGAAGTATGTTTAGAAGTAGAAGGATGGATGTATTGGCCTTGTGTGAGACAAAGATGAAAGGAAAGGGTGAAGTGATGTTTGGTGAAATGTCTGGTAGAGTGTCTGGGATTGAAAGGGGAAGAGCGAGAGAGGGTGTGGCTTTATTGTTGAGTGAATGGATGACAGGTAAAGTAGTGGAATGGAAGGAGATATCATCTAGGTTAATGTGGGTAAGGGTTAGGTTGGGTAGGGAATGTTGGGCGTTTGTCAGTGCGTATGGGCCAGGTAGTGAGAAAAGTGAAGAAGAGCGGAATGAGTTCTGGAATGAATTAACTAGGTGTGTAGAAGGACTGGGTAGAAGGAATTATGTAGTTGTTATGGGTGACTTAAATGCTAGAGTGGGTGCTGGAGAGGTAGAAGGTGTCATTGGGAAATATGGCGTACCGGGTGAAAATGAGAGTGGTGAGAGACTGGTAGATATGTGTGTTGAACAAGAGATGGTAATAAGTGCTAGCTTTTTTAAAAAGAAAGATAAAAATAAGTATACATGGGTAAGAGTGGCAAATGGAAGAGTAGTAGAAAGGGCATTAATGGATTATGTGTTGATAACGAAAAGAATGTTTGGAAGATTGAAAGACGTGCACGTGTTTAGGGGTATGGCTAACGGTATGTCTGATCATTTTTTGGTGGAAGGAAAATTAGTTGTAGCAAAAGAGTGGGGGAATAGAGTAGGTGGATGTAAAAGGGAGCTAGTGAGGGTTGAAGAGCTAATAAAACCGGGGGTAAAAAGTAAATATCAGGAAAGGTTGAAAATGGCATATGACGAGGTGAGAGTAAGAGAAACTGGTAATTTAGAGGAGGAGTGGAAGTTAGCAAAAGAAAATTTTGTTGGGATTGCAAGTGATGTATGTGGCAAGAAGGTTGTTGGAGGCAGCATGAGGAAGGGCAGTGAATGGTGGAATGAAGGAGTGAAGGTAAAAGTGGAAGAGAAAAAGAGGGCTTTTGAAGAATGGCTGCAGAGTAATAGTATAGAGAAGTATGAAAAATATAGAGAGCAAAAGGTGGAAGTAAAGCGCAAGGTACGTGAGGCAAAGAGGGCAGCTGACCTGAGGTGGGGTCAGGGACTGGGTCAGTCATATGAAGAGAATAAGAAGAAGTTTTGGAAAGAAGTGAAGAGAGTAAGGAAGGCCGGCGCAAGAATTGAAGAGACAGTGAAAGATGGAAATGGAAGGTTGTTAAAAGGAGAGGAGGCAAGGAAAAGGTGGGCGGAATATTTTGAAAGTTTGCTGAATGTTGAGGATGATAGGGAGGCAGATATAATTGCGGTTCCAGGTGTTGAGGTGCCAGTGATGGGAGATGAGAATGAGAGAGAGATTACAATAGAGGAAGTGAGGAGAGCACTAGATGAAACGAGAGTAGGAAAAGCATCGGGTATGGATGGTGTGAAAGCTGAGATGTTGAAGGAAGGGGGTGTGACTGTACTTGAATGGTTGGTGAGATTGTTTAATGTGTGTTTTGTGTTGTCAATGGTACCAGTAGATTGGGTCTGTGCTTGTATTGTACCACTATATAAGGGTAAGGGAGATGTGCATGAGTGTTGTAATTCAAGAGGTATTAGTTTGTTGAGTGTAGTTGGAAAAGTGTATGGTAGAATACTGATTAATAGGATTAAGGATAAAACAGAGAATGCAATCTTGGAAGTACAGGGTGGTTTTAGAAGAGGTAGGGGTTGTATGAATCAGATTTTTACAGTTAGGCAGATATGCGAGAAATATTTAGCAAAAGGTAAGGAGGTGTATGTTGCGTTTATGGATCTGGAGAAAGCATATGATAGAGTTGATAGGGAAGCAATGTGGAAT
>NC_090763.1:8820311-8825311 GCF_036898095.1 Palaemon carinicauda
GTAATAAAATTAATCTCATATTTAAATATGAAAGATCTAACATGCCATAAATACATTGGACACTTAAAAATTCAGTATTTAAATCTGAAATATTTATCTATTATTATTATTATTATTATTATTATTATTATTATTATTATTATTATTATTATTATTATTACTAGCCAAGCTATAACCCTAGTTGGAAAAGCAAGATGCTATAAGCCCAAGGACTCCAACAGGGAAAAATAGCCCAGTGAGGAAAGGAATTAAGGAAATAAATCAATGATGAGAATAAATTAACAATATATCATTCTAAAAACAGTAACAACGTCAAAAAAGATTTGTCCTATATAAACTATTAACAACGTCAAAAACAGATATGACATATATAAACTATAAAAAGACACATGTCAGCCTGGTCAACATAAAAACATTTGCTCCAACTTTGAACTTTTAAACGTGTTTTTATTCTTTATTGATAAATTCGTTGCAGATCATAATTTCCTTTTTTTTTATAAAATCGATATAATCATCAGTAAAGTGGACAAATGAATTAGCCCATGAAAATTAATGATAATTCTTAAAATACTTTATCTTAACTGTTCATTACATCTCTTGTAGTTTATCTATTTCCTTATTTCCTTTTCTCACTGGGCTATTTATCCTTGTTGGAGCCACTGTGCTTATAGCATCCTGCTTTTTAACTAAGGTTGTAGCTTAGCTAATAATGATAATAATAATAATAATAATAATAATAATAATAATAATAATAATATTAGTATCATTAATAAACAATAATTTTAATAATAATAATAATAATAATAATAATAATATTAGTATCATTAATAAACAATAATAATAATAATAATAATAATAATAATAATAATAATAGTATCATTAATAAATAATAATAATAATAATAATAATAATAATAATAATAATTATAATAATAATAATAACGAAGATGATGATGATGATGAAGATGAAGATGATGATGATGATGATAAGAGAAACAATCAAGGATTGGTGTACAAAATGGCATTTAAAAAAAAAAAACTGCCACAATTCACAATTGATTTAGAATGCAAACTAAAGTAATTGAATATTATTTATTGTAAATTGGGTTGGAAATAACGCACAAACTTTCATTATTTACTTCCATAATGAAAGATCCTGTTTCTAATTTTCTAGAACGAACCCGGAGACAGAGCAAATTCCAACCCGATTTATGCAATTGCAAGCATAACTAGAATGAATTTGGCTCTGTAGAAATTGCATTCCTGTGAATGTGACCTTATTAAGTAAGGTTTAATAAGGAATTCCTCTCCGTGAATGTTATTATCATCATTAGGATTGTGGTGACCGATGTGGTAACGTCCCTGACTGGTGAACGCCAGACTGGGCTTCGAGTACCATTCAAACTCGTCAGTTCCTTTGGTCGCTGCAACCTCAGCATCCTTGTGAACTAAGGATGGGGTGTTTAGGGGAGCCTATAGGTATATCTGCTAATTCATCAGTAGCCATTGCCTGGCTCTCCTTGGTCCTAGCTTGGATGGAAAGCGGGCTTGGGCGCTGGTCATATGTATATATGGTCCATCTCTAGGGCATTGTCCTACTTAATAGGGCAATATCACTGTCCCTTGCCTCTGCCATTCATGAGAAGCCTTTAAAACTTTAAAAACCTTGAAGAGACATGCTTACCATAGCTAAAGAGTCTCTTCTACCCTTACCAAGAGGAAAGTAACCAATGGAAATATTACAGTGAAATAGTATATCACGTGAAGGAATACAATTTTAAAATGAAGTAATTTATAGAATTTATACTAAAGTAATACTTTACATTAATGTTTATTATACAATTCTCCCGAAATTAATGAATAGGAATAAAGAAAATGTAATACCAAGTTACCGATAGTTGGATGAAACAGCATTTAGTATATTACGTATATGAATAAAATTTCAAAATCAAGAAATTTATAAAATCTATACTAAAGTAATGCTTTATATCAATGTTTCTTATAGAACTCTCTCGAAATTAATGAATGGGAATAATAAAAACTGTAATTCCAAGTTACCGATAATTAGTTGGATGGAACTGCATTCCTGTCATTGAAACTTTGTAGGATAAAAGATTCCCGCTGGAATTGTGTCAATATCGAAGTAGGTTCAAAGTACAATGAGGGAAAACGAGAAAAAGAGATTGTTGTCTTCAACGGTAGAATTGGAGATATATTGTTGTGATTTGGATATTTCTGTTGCTGTTGTTGTTGTTGTTGTTGTTGTTGTTGTATTAACTGTTAATGTTTGTTTCGTTATTAATCATTATTGTAGCTCTCTGTTGTTGTTGTTGTTGTTGTTGCTACTGTATTTTACTCCTTACCATTCTGAATTATAAGAAGAGTATAAGATGGATCTATTGTCTACTATATGTTATTAAGTATTGCATAGTATATATGTTGTACAGATATATATATATATATATATATATATATATATATATATATATATATATATATATATAAATATATATATATACTGTATATACATATATATATATATATATATATATATTGTTATATATATTTATATATATATATATATATATATATATATATATATATATATATATATATCTGTGTGTATATATATATGTATATATATATATATATATCTATATATATATATATATATATATATATATGTGTATATATATATATGTATATATATATATATATATATATACATATATATATATATATATATGTATATATGTATATATACATATATATATACATATATATATATATATATATATATATATATATATATATATCAGAGAGAGAGAGAGAGAGAGAGAGAGAGAGAGAGAGAGAGAGAGAGAGAGATTACATGGAAAGGTTTCGTTTAAACAAATCATTTCCAAAGATTCAACACTAAAGGGAAGACAACATAATAAAACTAAGGAACGGGCTTGCAACAGACAGACAGACAGACAAGCATACAGAAGAAGTGGGGATAATCAAATAAACGCTAATTATCCCCTAATCTAATTCCTACCTTGGAAGGATCTTGATGGCTTCGGTCTAGCGAAGCTGGAACATGACGAAACGAAGATGGGAATTGTGGGGGGGGGGGGGGGGGGTGGCGAGGGGGAGGGGGTGGTTGGGAGGAGTGGATTTCCCATAATATAGCGAGTCGGCGTAAACCATTGAAGTGCTATTAAACCTAAAGAGCGTACCGTGTTGGAAACTGTCATATTATTACTGAAAGCCGCGAGAGGTAGAGGAAGAGAAAATATCATTCTGAATATCTTCTGAAGGGCTTCATAACCGTATGATATAATCACCTCGTTGAGATCTTCCCTTTTGTTACTGTAGTACCCTGGTCTTACACTGTCTTGGGTTAGAGTTCTCTTGCTTGAGAGTGCATTAGGGAATACTATTATATCTAATTTCTCTTCCTCTGGTTTTGTTAAAGTTTTTATAGTTTATGTAGGAGATATTTGTTTTAATGTTCTTATTGTTCTTAAAATATTTTACTTTTTCCTTGTTCCCTTTTCCTCACTGGGGTATTTTCCCTGTTGGAGCTCCTGGGCTTATAGCATCCTGAATTTCCAACTAGAGTTGTAACTTAGGAAGTAATAATAATAATAATAATAATAATAATAATAAACAATTAAGTAACCAATTGAAATTCCCCCTAACTCTCAAACCTAGCCAATAAGAATCCATCTTTCCTTTCAGGGTTTCATAGGCCACTCATGAATGACAAGGTCAAGGGACATTAGCAATGCTGTACCTATCAGGACAAAGCTCTATTTTTCGGCAATTTGGCAACACTGATTGACACATAATCAGACCTTCCAGTTCCTCAGACGATTAGGGGTTAGACAAAAAATGAATTATTGAAATATTTCGAAACAAAACTAGGCCTAACCTCTGGTTTCTCCTGCCAATCGTCTGTAAAGTTTGAATAATAAAGTCTTAATGTTAAAGGTATGTCTTGACCTGAGAAGAGAATTAAATATTAAGCAGTTTGTCGCAGACATTGCCAGAGAAGTCATGGGAGAAAAATTGACCATATACATACATAACATCAACGCCCAAGCCCCATCTCCACCCAAGGTAGGACCAGAGAGGGCAAGGAAATGGCAGATGATAACTTAAAGGCTACCACAAACCCCAGAATCCTTAGCTCACAAGGATGGTGAGGTTGCAGACACTACAAGAAACTATAGAGTTTGAGTGCAACTCGAACCCTAGTCCGAAAAATCGACAGGCAAGGACGTTTCCAATAGAACACCAGAAGCCTTAGAAAGTAACCAATTAGAAAACACGCTTGTTTTTAAGTAACCAATCGAAACTCCCTGTAATTCTTAAACCTAGCCAATCAGAACCATTGCCACTCACACAGTTGATAACAGCTCTCTCTCTCTCTCTCTCTCTCTCTCTCTCTCTCTCTCTCTCTCTCGTAATTTCATCCTCCAAAAAATTGAACTTGGCTTAACGACAACGCTAAGTCTCGTAATGAGACTTAATAAAGAATGGAAAACTCTCCGCTTGAATGAATAAAAAATCGACGAAGAATAATTCATGTCCCCTGATGGTGGATTAAATCTCAACGCATGTTTATGCTAATAGCCCACTGTTCTCCCGTTACGATTCTCATCGTCCGCGGTGGAATAAACCAGAGAACTTTTGCATCCTTTTGATTATTCAGTGGCCATTTCCTTGAAAAAAAAGTCATATCCATTTGTACCTTGGTGTCAAGAGACAACACATGAAGTTTTATGAATTTTATGCCCAATTCCTTAAAAAAACTCATGTACATTTGTACCTTGGTGTCAAGAGACAACAACACACAGAGGTTTATAAATAAATGTATAAGCTTTATTCCTCAAGGTCATTTTATGCCCAATTCCTTTAAAAAATCATATCCATTTGTACCAGGGTGTCAAGAGACAAGACACAGAGCTTTATGAATAAATGTATGACCTATATTCCTCAAGGTCGTTCTAT
>NC_090763.1:8835311-8840311 GCF_036898095.1 Palaemon carinicauda
TCTGTCAGTAAGTCCTATCTGGTAGTATCCTTTCATTAGATTAATCTGTGTGAGAAAGGTCGCATTACTGACATTATCAATGATGTCCAAAATTCTAGGCAAGGAGAAAGAGTCTTTAACTGTAGCTGCATTAACTTTCCGGTAATCTGTACACATCCGGAACTACCCATTAGGCTTTGGTACCAATATGCATGGGGATGCCCAGGGTGAAATGCTAGGAGTAACCAGATTATGCTCTACTAAATAGTCTACCTTTGCCTTTAGGATTTTTAACTTTCTCTTGGAAATTCTGTAAAAGTGCTGCCTTAAAGGCGAGAAATCTGGTTTTATTACCACATGATGTACACCAGTACATTTACCTGGGTTATCTGTAAAGATATCCTTATAATCTGAAATCAATATTTTAAGTTGCTGGGAATGTTGCCGATTATCAAAGTTTAGATATGAATATAAAGAACCTAGTATGCTAGAATTATTTGAATCTTCCCCAGATATAATCACTTCCAGTAGTCAGAATTATCAGATTCAACACTAAAGGAATTCTCAGTTTTCTCTTGTTGTAAAACAAAATTACATACCTCCGGAGTTTTTCTTATGAAGGGTTTCAACCTATTTACATGAACCATCTGAATTTTCTTGCGACGGTCAGCAGTATTTATCACCTAATTCACCTTTGATACTTTTTTAGCAATGGTAAAAGGTCCCATATACTTTCCTCTTAAAGGGCTACCAGAAATAGGATGGTACAACAACACTTCAATCACCAACTTGGAAAGTTCTTACCTTAGATTTTTTATCATGAATGAATTTCATTTCTTCTTGTGATATCTGGGCAAATACCTGTATTCTAGACAACTTGCTCTTGAATGTGGTAATAAATTTTGATGCATTAAATACTTCTTCCTTCTCAAAATGTCCCAGGATCCTATCTTTTACAGGTGTCAGCAAAGTTCTAGGTTTTCTTCCAAATATCAGTTCGAAAGGGCTAACATCAGTAGATTCATTCTTGACACTTCGTAGTACGTACATGAGCATGTCTAGCTCTCTATCCCAGTCATTACCTGTACTGAACACATAATTCCTGATTAGAGATTTTACAGTTTGGTGTGACCTCTCTAATGCTCCATTAGTTTGAGGGTGATATGCAGTAGCTATAACCTGTTTCAGATTAAATGTAGGCAAAGTCTCCTGAAATACCTTACTTATGAGGTTAGTTCCCTGATCACATTGAACTTCTGCTGGAAATCCAAATACAGTAAAAATATTAAGCAACTGTTTGATAATCACCTTAGCAAAAATATTTTTTACTGGAACAGCCATGGGAAAACTAGTAGTTGGACACATTAAAATAAAAATGTATTCATTACCTTTTCTAGTCTTCTTTAAAGGTCCCACACAATAATTACTTTGGAGAAGGGTTCCTTTGGTACAGAAATAGGTATGAGAGGCGCTGGAGGTATTGTCTGGTTAGGTTTACCTACTTGTTGGCAAGTGGCACAAGCTTTAACAAAATCCTATACATCTTTCTTCATTCCAAGCCAGTAGAAATCATCAGCTAATCGTTGGTATGTCTTGGTATGTCAGTATGGGCTAAGTCCAACAAAGATTGTCTGTAGACTTTAGGTACCACTACCTGGAATTTATCACGCCAATTATCCTGAAAAGACATTTTAGGAGGTTGGTAATGTCTCATAAGAACCTTATTTTCTAGATAAAAGTACAGTGTTTTACTATCTTCATCTGATATGCCTCTAACTTTCTCAAACAACTGCTTAACAGAATCATTTAAATGTTGGGCTTTCGCAAAATCTTCAGTAGGAATGTCAAGCAGGTCAGTTGCCTTACTTACCTTGCTAGGGACAACTTTACTGGGTATGACACCACTCTCAGGTTCTCCTTGAGAAGCTTGTGGCCTAGTTACAATGTTACACTGGGTTTTTACATAAGTTTCAGGAGATTGTATTATCAGACTGGTGTGTACCTTACCTTTGGCCAAATCATTACCCATCAAAATGTCCACCTCTTTGCAAGGGAATTCCTTATCCAAGTATGCAACTTCCACTATTCCATCAGCATATGGACTAGTCAAAGGAATAGTAACAAGGGGAAGTACCGATTCACTTGTAAGATCCGAAACTGTAATGAACCTGTTTGTAGGAGTGATAAAGGATTTAATATTAGAATTTACAATAGTTTTACTTGATGCTGAATCACGAAGAATAGTGACAGTATTATTTTTTACCTTGCCTTGACACTTGAAGCTATCAAAACCATCTTCCTTTACTGCACAATGCATGGTCTAAGTCAGTTGGTTTAGATTTATCATTTTTCCCCGTATTAGGTGAAGAGTTTGTTTTAGGAGTTTGTTGGCGAGAACCTTTGCCCAGAGGATTAGGACAATCTTTAATTAGATGTCCCAGTTCCTTACAAAATGAACATACCTTGCTATCGACGAAAGCTTTCTTTTTAAGTTATCCCTTATGAATTAGTAAGTATTCATCCGCCAACAAAGCTGCTTCCTTGGGTTTCCTCACACCTCGTTCCTTAATATACATAGCAACGTTAATTCGTATCTTACGCAAGAATTCTTCCATCAACAGGAGAGACTTCAAATCTTCATAGTTACTAGTACCTGCCTAGTCCAACCATTTCTGTAATTGCTTTATCTTCAGATTACAAAATTCCAGGAAAGTTTGGTTGGGTGTCTTGAATGAATTGCGAAATTTCTGCCGATATCCTTCTGCTGCAATAGAATAAGCATCTGAAATAGCTTTTTTCAAAGTATCATAGTCATTCTCAGTAATCATCTGAGTAACAATATGCTCAGCTTGTCCTGTGAAAGAACTTCTAATTATTAGTACCCATTTATCCTTGGGCCATGCTAAGGTCTTGGCAGTTTCTTCAAACGCTACAAAGGTCAGGTTCTTGTTCGTTAAACACGGGTAAGAGTTTTTTAACCTTAAGACACATTGAAAGATTCAGGAATATCCTTTTCCTCCTTGTTTTTCCTGCAATCTTATCTTAGCTAGCTCACGTTCTTTCTCTAGTTCTGCCTTAGCTAGCTCAAGTTTTTTCTCTAGTTCTACTTTAGCTAACCTTTCTGCCGATTCTATTTTTATTTTCTCTGCTATTTCTAGTTTTACCTTCTCTAGTTCTACATGCTCCCGTTCTTTCAGTAATTCTGCCTGGATTAGCCTTTCTGCCCATTCTATTTTTACTTTTTCTAGCTCTACTTGCTCCCGTTCTCTCTCTTTCTGCTCATGTTCTTTATCCAAGATAATTTTATTTTCTCTAATTCTATCTGTAATTTTAAAACTTCTACTGCCGAATCCTCCCTATTTATTATACTTAAGGGCCAATATTTACTCTCATCTTGTGAAATTATATTTTTGTCTATCAGGCATTTCAACATTAGACCTAAGATTTCTTTTTTTCACAGCACCTGTCGTTATACTAATCTTAACAGCCATGGCTAAAGCCAACAAATCAAACTTCTTGGCATACTGCAAACCATGAAGGTTTTCCTTCAGATTAGTCGTAAAATGTTAAGCATCAAAAGAAATAAATCCAAAACAATAGGTTCACAATTTGAATAAGTACAGTGCAATACTTAATAAGCAATACCTGATAACTAGTAACCAATTTCATAATACATTCGTGACAATGGACCAACTTTTAACAAGCATTCTTCTTGTATTACAATGTGGCCAAATTCAAAAGCATATTAAATATGAAAACAAGTTTCCTATACCTAACAATGATGATACCTGTGCAACTACAAGTATGGGACGAGACTAAATCTCTGAGATACCTATGAAAAAGGTATGTACCTGTAATTCCTAGACTTCCCTAGATTACAAGTGATGGGATTTCAATACCCGTGACGTACTGTGTTAGCTTATAAGTGCCTAATAGGGCGTTAAGAGATTCATTCAAAACTCCAATGAGACGTTAGGAGAAAAACTAGGCTGGCTATAATACCGTGAATCCTAATTACACAATTGGTTCATTAAACACTAGCTCCATTACAAACTCAACACTTACGTTATGAATGAAGTGTGAAGCCTGGCTTACTCTTGAAGTATCAATACTGGAAACTACACCCAATCACAGTGTTTACAAAATACGTTTACTCTTAAAATGTATCACTTTTCATTCAATTAATGGTAATACAAACTAGATATATTTAGCATTTAAATTTATCAAATCCCGACAAGGCCCCAAATGTGACGTTCTTTAAACACTGCCTTAATTTTACATGATGGCAGATGTTACTGCAAATGTCTTGTTCACAATCACTGATTCAAGAACGGCACTTAAAAAAAGAATATATTTAGTGATTTTCACACACTTTACAACTAAATATTACGATGGTAATAAGTATAAGATGGTAATATACTTTTCAACCAAATTACACTGCAAACGGGATGTAGAAAATACAGCAGGTAAAAGGTCTTAAATATAATATATAAAGTACTTACATATTATATACAACACTTAACTCCAAGCAATAGTAATGAAGAAGTAATTCAAACTGAATCAAAAAGTGAACCAGACTCAACTCTGGACGTATAATTTAAGTCTCAAGTAAACTTAATTTTAACAAAAGGATACCGATACATGAGAAGATAAAAAAAATTCCATGGATTAATATCCCAGGCGATGCCACTGGAGGTTTAAAAAACATATATCTTTAGTAGTCAATAGATGGCGTGGAGTATAGGGACTGCAGCAACTCTGATATGGCAGAAGATAGTTGGCAGATTAGCGGACGAAAGAATTCTTAAAAAAAGAGGGTTGCCGCTCCTCATATATAAATGTATATATATATATATATATATATATATATATATATATATATATATATATATATATATATATATATATATATATATATACAGTATATATATATATATATATATATATATATATATATATATATATATATGTATACATAAATATATATAAATAGATATATATATATATATATATATATATAT
>NC_090763.1:8850311-8852811 GCF_036898095.1 Palaemon carinicauda
TTATATGTGAGAGACTTGTTAAGATGTTGTTGCTGTTCATGAAATAGTTTTTGTTTTAATTCTTAATAACTTCTCTTCTAATTTCCTTATTTCCTTTCCTCACTAGGCTATTTTCCCTTTTGGAGCTCTTGGACATATAACAGTCTGCTTTTCCAACAAAGTTTAATAACTTTTTTTGGAATTTCCTTATTTACTTTCCTCACTGTGCTACTTTCCCTTTTGGACCCCTTGGCCTTATAGCATTCTGCTTTTCCAACAAAGTTTAATAACTTTTTTTTGTAATTTCCTTATTTCCTTTCCTCACTGGACTATTTTCCTTGTTGGAGCCCTTGTGCTTATAGTATTCTGCTTTTCCAACTAGGTTTAATAACTTCTCTTGTAATTTCCTTATTTCCTTTCCTCACTGAGCTATTTTCCCTGTTGGAGCCCTTGGTCTTATAGCATTCTGCTTTTCCAACTAGGTTTGATAACTTCTCTTGTAATTTCCTTATTTCCTTTCCTCACTGGGCTATTTTCCCTTTTGGAGCCATTGTGCTCATAGCATTCGGCTTTTCCAACTAGGTTTAATAACTTTTTTGTAATTTCCTTATTTCCTTTCCTCACTAGGCTATTTTCCCTTTTGGAGCACTCGGGCATATAACAGTCTGCTTTTCCAACAAAGTTTAATAATTTTTTTTGGAATTTCATTATTTACTTTCGTCACTGGGCTATTTTTCCTATTGGAGCCCTTGTGCTTATAGCATTCTGCTTTTCAAACTAGGTTTAATAACTTCTCTTTTAATTTCCTTATTTCCTTTCCTCACTGGGCTATTTTCCCTGTTGGAGAACTTTGGTTTATAGCATTCTGCTTTTCTAGCTAGGGTTATAGCTTAGCAAGTAATAATAATAATAATAATAATAATAATAATAATAATAATAATAATAATAATATTTCAGAGGGTATAAAATCTGGAAGACGAATCCAGAACTTATCGGGTAAAAAGATCGGTTTATCACTAGAACAAAAAAAAAAAAAAAAAAAAAAAAAAATCGCTATTGCCAGATTGCTTTATTTAAATTTCATATCTCTTGTACGTATATCATACATACATGCATATATATATATATATATATATATATATACTATATATATATATATATATATATATATATATATATATATATATATACTATATATATATATATATATATATATATATATATACTGTATATATATATATATATATATATATATATATATATATATATATATAAACATAAATACAGTATATATCAAGATAATAATCCTAACGCTTAGTCTATCATTTAGGAAAATATATATTATATATATATATATATATATATATATATATATAATTTATATATATATATGTATATATATAATTTATATATATATATATATATATATATATATATATATATATATGCACAGCTGTATATGTATGCATATATATACATATCCATCCATCCATATACCAAGGCATTTCCCCCAATTTTGGGGGGTAGCCGACACCAACAATGAAACAAAACAAAAAGGGGACCTCTACTCTCTATGTTCCTTCAGCCTAATCAGGGACTCAACCGAGTTCAGCTGGTACTGCTAGGGTGCCACAGCCCAACCTCCCACATTTCCACCACAGATGAAGCTTCATAATGCTGACTCCCCTACTGCTGCTACCTCCGCGGTCATCTAAGGCACCGGAGGAAGCAGCAGGGCCTACTGGAACTGCGTCACAATCGCTCGCCATTCATTCCTATTTCTAGCACGCTCTCTTGCCTCTCTCACATCTATCCTCCTATCACCCAGAGCTTTCTTCACACCATCCATCCACCCAAACCTTGGCCTTCCTCTTGTACTTCTCCCATCAACTCTTGCATTCATCACCTTCTTTAGCAGACAACCATTTTCCATTCTCTCAACATGGCCAAACCACCTCAACACATTCATATCCACTCTAGCCGCTAACTCATTTCTTACACCCGTTCTCTCCCTCACCACTTCGTTCCTAACCCTATCTACTCGAGATACACCAGCCATACTCCTTAGACACTTCATCTCAAACACATTCAATTTCTGTCTCTCCATCACTTTCATTCCCCACGACTCCGATCCATACATCACAGTTGGTACAATCACTTTCTCATATAGAACTCTCTTTACATTCATGCCCAACCCTCTATTTTTTTTTTTTTTTACTACTCCCTTAACTGCCCCCAACACTTTGCAACCTTCATTCACTCTCTGACGTACATCTGCTTCCACTCCACCATTTGCTGCAACAATAGACCCCAAGTACTTAAACTGATCCACCTCCTCAAGTAACTCTCCATTCAACATGACATTCAACCTTGCACCACCTTCCCTTCTCGTACATCTCATAACCTTACTCTTACCCACATTAACTCTCAACTTCCTTCTCTCACACACCCTTCCAAATTCTGTCACTAGTCGGTCAAGCTTCTCTTCTGTGTCTGCTACCAGTACAGTATCATCCGCAAA
>NC_090763.1:8893782-8896282 GCF_036898095.1 Palaemon carinicauda
TTTCTCTGTGTGATACAACTCTCTAATCCCACATATTTATCTATATTTCTCTGTGTGATACAACTCTCCAATCCCACACATTTTCTTATATTTCTCTGTGTGATACAACTCTCGAATCCCACATGTTTATCTATATTCTCTGTGTGATACAACTCTCCAATCCCACACATTTTCTTATATTTCTCTGTGTGATACAACTCTCGAATCCCACATATTTATCTATATTTCTCTGTGTGATACAACTCTCCAATCCCACACATTTTCTTATATTTTTCTGTGGGATACAACTCTCTAATCCCACATATTTATCTATATTTCTCTGTGTGATACAACTCTCCAATCCCATATATTTTCTTATATTTCTCTGTGTGATACATCTCTCCAATCCCACACATTTTCTTATATTTCTCTGTGTGATACAACTCTCTAATTCCACATATTTATCTATATTTCTCTGTGTGATACAACTCTCTAATCCCACACATTTATTTATATTTCTTTGTGTGATACAACTCTCTAATCCCACACATTTATTTATATTTCTCTGTGTGATACAACTCTCTAATCCCACATATTTTCTTATATTTCTCTGTGTGATACAACTCTCTAATCCCACATATTTTCTTATATTTCTCTGTGATACAACTCTCCAATCCCACACATTTTCTTATATTTCTCTGTGTGATACAACTCCCCAATCCCACACATTTATTTATATTTTTCTGTGTGATACAACTCTCTAATCCCACATATTTTCTTATATTTCTGTTTGATACAACTCTCTAGTCCCACATATTTATCTATATTTCTCTGTGTGATACAACTCTCCAATCCCACACATTTTCTTATATTTCTCTGTGTGATACAACTCTCTAATCCCACATATTTATCTATATTTCTCTGTGTGATACAACTCGCCAATCCCATATATTTTCTTATATTTCTCTGTGTGATACAACTCTCTAATCCCACATATTTTTTTTTCATATTTCCTTGTGTGATACAACTCTCTAATCCCACATATTTATTTATATTTCTCTGTGTGATACAACTCTCTAATCCCACATATTTTCTTATATTTCTCTGTGTGATACAACTCTCTAATCCCACATATTTATTTATATTTCTCTGTGTGATACAACTCTCCAATCCCACACATTTTCTTATATTTCTCTGTGTGATACAACTCTCTAATCCCACACATTTTCTTATATTTCTCTGTGTGATACAACTCTCTAATCCCACACATTTATTTATATTTTTCTGTGTGATACAACTCTCCAATCCCACACATTTTCTTATATTTCTCTGTGTGATACAACTCTCTAATCCCACACATTTATTTATATTCATCTGTGTGATACAACTCTCGAATCCCACACATTTATTTATATTTTTCTGTATGATACAACTCTCCAATCCCACACATTTTCTTATATTTCTCTGTGTGATACAACTCTTGAATCCCACACATTTATTTATATTTCTCTGTGTGATACAACTCTCGAATCCCACACATTTATTCATATTTCTCTGTGTGATACAACTCTCTAATCCCACACATTTATTTATATTTCTCTGTGTGATACAACTCTCCAATCCCACACATTTTCTTATATTTCTCTGCGTGATACAACTCTCTAATCCCACACATTTATTTATATTTCTCTGTGTGATACAAATCTCTAATCCTACATATTTTCTTATATTTTTCTGTGTGATACACATCTCCAATCACACAAATCTTCTTATATTTCTGTGTGATACAACTCTCCAATCCCACACATTTCCTTTTCGAGCAGAATTAATAACTTGATTAGTCGACTCATTATGAAATTTGCTATTAAAGGAACTTCCTCTGCAAGATATTTCTCCGACAAACTCTTTAATTTGTCTTTGAAAGAGAAAAAATTGATTGATAGAATATTTTTTTTATGTGATTCAGTTTCAATTTTTTTTTTTTTATTCTGGTATCTGTTGGAGGATTTATCTAAGGTTATATTAAACACCTTTTGAAGATTTTCAGTATTAATAATAATAATAATAATAATAATAATAATAATATTAATAATAATAATAATAATAATAATAATTATTATTATCATTATTATCATTATTATTATTATTATTATCATTATAATTAATAATAATAATAATAATAATAATAATAATAATAATGATAAGTTATTTGTTATAATAAAATGTATCATCTTCAACATTATTATTATTATTATTATTATTATTATTATTTCATTAAATTCTTAAATCATCTCTCCAAATCAAGCCCCTCAAAGCGTACACATTATCTAGACCAATACCTCACTTGAAAACAATAAACAACAAACAACAAACAATAAACCAGACGCATTAATTAAAAAAACGGGCAAACTGAATTTCACGATTAATCGCAGGAGACGAAGAACAAAGGAGGCGACTGTGTTTGATACTGATTATGGTTAAATGCAATTAGCCACTTATTACGTCCCCTTAATTGCCTTGT
>NC_090763.1:8906282-8913782 GCF_036898095.1 Palaemon carinicauda
AAAATGTGAAAACTAATTTGTAGTTCCAGAAATGGTTGGAATAGTGCTACATCGGATTAACCAGAATAGAAAGGACAGTTTTTGGAAAAAATGAGAGATTAATTCATACATATTGCTACAGAAACGATTGTTTGAGTAACTAGAACAGAAGGGGCAGTTTTTAATTCATACAAAGTGCTACAGAAACGATTGTTTGAGTAACTAGAACAGAAGGGGCAGTTTTTAATTCATACAAAGTGCTACAGAAACGATTGTTTGAGTAACTATAGTCCATTTCTTTTAGCGAGACAGATTTGCACCGACTCGCAGCGGTGCCCTTTTAGCTCGGAAAAGTTTCCTGATCGCTGATTGGTTACAATTATCTTGACCAACCAATCAGCGATCAGGAAACTTTTCCGAGCAAAAAGGGCACATCTGCGAGTCGGTGCAAATCTGCCTCGCTGAAAGAAATGGACTATAGAACAGAAAGGGCAGTTTTTAATTCATACAGTGCTACAGAAACGATTGTTTGAGTAACTAGAACAGAAGAGGCAGTTTTTGAAGGATAAAAGTAAAGGAGAAAAATGAATGACACCAAATATGTATGGGGTCCCAACGTGCTGCTGATGAGTCCACCGTGTAAGTGTAAAATATTATAGATCCTCTAGAATTTTTCTGTTTTTATATGCCATACCCAATCATCCAGATTGAATAAACACGTGACATTGATATTTCGAGTTTCATTAGTTGGCGTCTATTAATAAAATCTGCCTATTACATATATATATATATACATATATATATATACATATATATATATATATATATATATATATATATATATATATATATATATATATATATATATATATGTAGTTGATTGATTTTAAAGTTCTCTGGCATCCCCATGTATATACATAAATATATATATATATATATATATATATATATATATATATATATATATATATATATATGTATATATATGTATATATATATATATATATATATATATATATATATATATATGCATATATATATATATATATATATATATATATATATATATATATATATATATATATATATAAAGTTATAAAACCCGATGACTCTAATTTCAAACACAAATACAAAACTAATTTCACCTCTATATCCAGCACAAATACGAACCCAATTTCACCTTCATCCATGATATAACGTTTCCAGAATTCCTGGAACCCCACAACTCTCGAAGTTGATAGAGTCACCTCATATTATTAAATCACACTATTTCGAAAATTCTCAAGTTTAAAAACTCAATGACACCAATTTCCAACACAATTACGAACCCAATTTCACCTTTATCCATGGAATAACGTTTCCAGAATTCCAGGAACTCCACAACTCTTGAAGTTCATAGAGTCACATCGTATTAATAAAATCTTCCTATTTCAAACATTTCTTAAGTTTAAAAACACAATAACACTAGTCTCCAACACAAATACGAACCCAATTTCACCTTTATTCATGAAATAATATTTCCAGGAATTTCAGGAACCCCACTACCCCCGAACTTGACTAATAAAATCACCCTATTTTGTACATTTCCAAACAAGTTTAAAAACACGATGACACAAATTTCTAACACAAATACGAACCCAATTTCACCTTTATCCATGAAATAACATTTCCAGAATTCCAGGAAGCCCACAACTCTCGAACTTGATAGCTGCCAGCGTTATAAAATGTGGTAAACTCAGGTCACATCCTCTTCCGTGCTCTCAACGCTTGGGAAAACCTCCTTCTTCTCTTCTTCTTTCCTCTCCTATCCTCTTCTCTCCTCTCCTTCATGTCATCCTTTCATTAGAGGATTTCCCACTTCAGGCATCGGAAAACAGGTTTATCATTTTCCTTTTTATTGTTACGGAAACTGTCAGGGGAACTTTTCAATCGTTTAAATCTTGATGTTCTCAAGTTTATTTTTATGTTCTTCGAGAAAATGTATTTTCTTTGAGAAGGAAGAGACTCTTTTTTAATGAATAGACAAGTATTTTAGAATTAAATATACTAATATATTAAGAGTTCTTGATTCTCTAATTTCAATTTTATGTTCTCGGTGAAAATGTATTTTCCTTGAGGAGGATTGTTTAGATCACGAAGGAATTAACTTTTTTAATGAATAGACGAGTATTTTAGAATCAAATTCATTATTAAGGGTTTTTATGATTCAATAATATATCAACAAATATATCTAGATAATAATAAAAGTAATAATTCAGATGGAAACGTTAGTGGAATAACATAAAGAGAATAGTTAATACATGCACATATTACTTTAAAGCTCAAGGCATTATATTCTGATTTTTTCTTAAACATTTAGTATATAGTATTCTGGGTTTGAAACCCCTATTATTATTATTATTATTATTATTATTATTATTATTATTATTATTATTATTATTATTATCATTATTATTATTATTATTATTATTATTATTATTATTATTATTATTGTAACTTGCTAAGCTTCACCCCTAGATGGAAAAGCAGGATGCTATAAGCCCAGGGGGCTCCAACAGGGAAAATAGCCCAGTGAGGAAGGGAAAAAATAAAAAAATGAAATATTTCAAGAAGAGTAACAACATTAAATTAATATCTCCTATATAAACTATACAAACTTTAAAAAAACAAGAGAAAGAGAAATTATATAGAATAGTGTGGCCGAGTGTACCCTCAAGCAAGAGATCTCTAAGACCATGGTACAGAGGCTATGGCACTACCCAAGACAAGAGAACAATAGTTGGATTTTGGAGTGCCTTTCTCCTAAAAGAGCTGCTTACCATGGCTAAAGATTCTCTTCTACCCTTACCAAGAGGAAAGTGGCCACTGAACAATTACAGTGCAGTAGTTAACCCCTTCGGTGAAGAAGAATTGTTTGGTAATCTTAGTGTTGTCAGGTGTATGACGACAGTGGAAAATATGTAAAGAATAGGTCAGACTGTTCGGTGTACGTGTGGGCAAAAGGAAAATGAACCGTAACCACAGAGAAGGACCCACTGTAGAACTGTCTGGCCAGTCAAAAGACCTCATAACTGACGTTTTGGCGCGCATCTATTCTGATGAAACTGGAACTGGAACTAGACACCTTTACACACACACACACACACACACACACAAAATCGAATGATCATGTATGAACAATGTGTTTATTTCCACCTTACCTGTATCATTAAGAATCAAGCTATGTTAAGACAAGTGAATCTTTTTTTTTTTTTTTTTATCGCAAAAATTAAATCTCGATTATTACCTTTCTTGGAATATAAAGTAAAAAATAATTTTTTATGGATAAGATGACTAGATGCGTAATTAGTCCCATAGTTAAGAAAAGAACTTCCTTAATTAGAAAAAAAGTTAAAGCACTTATGCTGCCATTAAAAGATACGCAGTTGTAAGTAATCCACTTTACAATGGTTCTATTCAGCAGAATTGTAAACACCGAGTAAGTGAATTTTCTTGTAAGCCGGAAAAAAAATACTTTTTTAATGACAACGTATGAAATAATAATTTCAGAAGCTGAAAAATTGTACTAAGTTTTAGGCATCAATAATTTTAATGAAAATTTTTAATAGTGTAGTAGGCTGATTGGATGTGCTAATTATTTCATATTTCAATGCGTAATGTATCAAGATTTTTCTATCAACTTAGTCCGTTATCATTGATATGTACGTTCATTTTATTTATTTATTTCCTTATTTTCTTTCCTCACGGGGCAATTTTCCCTATTAGAGCCCTTGGGCATAACTATAGCATAGTGCTTTTTCAACTAGGGTGGTAGCTTAGCTGGTAATAATAATAATAATAATGATAATAATAATAATAATAATAATAATAATAATAATAATAATAATAATAATAATAATAATAATAATAGCTTGGCACAATAAACCTTTTGATTACGTTAATGGTATAACTTGGCATTATAAAGCTTTTGAATTGTTTAATGATGTAATTTGGCACACTAATTCTTTTCATTTAGGGATGGTGGTGGACTATTAGAAACATTCCTGCCTCGCAGTCTGCTAGACGGGGGTTCGAGTCCCGATGAAGCTCCATAGTTTCTTGTAGTGTCTGCAACCTTGCTAATCTTTTGAGCTAAGGATGAGGGATTTAAGGGAGCTTATGTGATTGCCTTATGAGTCATCAGCAGCCATTGCCTGGCCTTCCCTGGTCTTAGCTTAAATGGAGAAAGGGCTTAGGTGCTGATCAAATGTATAAATGGTCAGTCTCTAAAGCAGTGTCCTGCTTGATAGGGTAATGTCACTATCCCTGGCCTCTGTCATTCATGAGCGGCCTATAATGGAATAACTTAACGCTATTTTTTTATTTGTTTAACGCCAGGCCTTAGTACAGTACTGCTTTTTATTAGCTTAGCAGCATAACTTGACACTATTTGACTTGTTTATCTACCTAGCTTGGCACTCAAGTGTTTTAGATTAGTTTAACGTCATAAGTTTGCATGTTCGTATATCTTTTATTAGTAATCTATAGTCAGGTAGAGAGATGTGTGGGGTGACAAGAAGAGATAAGATATGGAATGAGGTAATTAGGGGTACCACAGGAGTTAGAGAACTATCAGATAAGATCCAAGAAAGTAGACTGAGGTGGTAAGGTCATGTCATGAGAAGAGATGAACAGTATATTGGGAGAAGAGTGATGGAAATGGAGGTACAGGGAAGGAGAAGGAGAGGGAGACCAAAGCGAAGGTGGATGGACTGTATCAAGGATGACCTTCGATCAAAAGGATTAACCGGTGATGAAGTGTGGGACAGAGGTAGATTGAGAACGCTGGCCAGAAACATCGACCCCACATAAAAGTGGGAAATGATGCAGACAAAGAAGAAAAATAAGTCAGGTAGAGAGTCTAACATTCTAAGTATGGCACTCTTCACAAAATATATTGGATCTGTGCCAGGTCTGATCAACGTTAACAAATGAATGTTTTTCGAGCATTACCGAAGTAAACCAGTCTGAAAAGCCAGGAAATGTTGATATAGTTTAAACAAATCATTGAAAGGTTTTTAAATGCCGCTCATGAATGGCAGAGGCAAAGGACAGTGACAGTACCAAGCAGGGCAATGCCCAAGAGACTGACCATATATACATATGAACAACGCCCAAACCCCCTCTCCACCAAAGCTAGGACCAAGGAGGGCCAAGCAATGGCTGCTGATGACTCAGCAGATAGACCTATGGGCTCTCAAAACCCCACATTCTTAGCTCTCAAGGATGGTGAGATTGCAGCGACCAAAGGAACTAACGAGTTTAAGCGGGACTCGAACCCCAGTCAGGGACGTTAGCAATTATGACACCACAACCCACATTAGTGCGATAACTTTAGATTCGAAATGTTAATTGTTTACAAGATGGTTTTGGTTATAATCGTTTATGAAGATTTAGGATAAATATTGGAAACATTAATTCTTAATTACATAGAATATTCATATCCCAACTGATTTAAATTATATTCTATGCATTCAGAGCCAAAATGTATAAGTATGAATAGTTGAATAAACTGAGTCATGCAGAAAGCCGATTAGAAATAAGACTGAAGTCAAAAGAGCCTAAAATATAACAAAAAATGGTAAAAATAAGTGTACAGTAGAATAATTTATGATTATAATGATAATTTGGGGAAGGATAATGATAATTGTTGATTAATCGGAGCATTGAAAATTAGTTCATATAGCAATATAAAATTTAATACATACAGGCCTTCTCCGCCATGAGAATCAATACTACACAGTATTCCAGAAGTTTTATTCCAGCTGTGACCATGTTGGTTGAATCGACAGACCTTCAAAAGTTCAAAATTGCAGCAAATGTTTTTATGTTGAACAGCAGACAAAGGTATTTTTATAGTTTATATATGAAATATCTGTTTTCATGTTATTGTTTTAATAATATTTTATTTTAATTGTTTATTATTTCTCAAATTGTTTATTTATTTGCTTATTTCCTTCCTCAATGGTCTATTTTTTCCCCTTTTGGAGGCCTTGGGCTTATAGAATCTTGCTTTTCAAACTAGGGTTGTAGCTAGGCTAGTTATAATAATAATAATAATGATAATAATAATAATAATAATAATAATAATAATAATAATAATAATAATATTGATAACAATATCAATAATAATAATAATAATAATAATAATAATAACAATAATAATAATAATAATAATACAAGTAGGATATAGAAATCAGGTACCAGTCCGTTACAATTCCTTACAAAATGAATGACTAGTTAACTGCTCAGTTGATTGATAGATTCATCATTTATTACGGTTGGCAATCAACGACATTTAACGAATTAGAAAAGTCCAATTATGATGGAGAGGCGGAATAACTAACTAATTCTCCTCCGTAAATTCTACACAGACTAATGGATCAGCTGGAGTCCAGCTTCGGATGATCAACCTTGTTCTTCTCATTTCAAGATGTCATCCAGACTGTATGACATGTTGCATTGACGGGTGACCGGGGAAGCATTTCAGCCCAGGGCAGGTACCGATTTTTTTTTTTTTTTTTTTTTTTTTCGGTGTCAGTATCGGAATTCTTTAAGTAGGGCTGTTCATGTCGCCTGGCATGCAATTCTGCAATTACTGAGGCATGACGCCAGGAAATAATCTGGACAATGGGAAATGTTATTTTCCTGATTTTGATATATACATTTTTTTTGGCAATTTAATCTTTTTTTTTATTTTTATACTTATTTTGTTTTCATTTGAATCTGATGTTTAGAGTTTTCTACATATGGAATGAAACTTATTCTCTCTCTCTCTCTCCTCTCTCTCTCTCTGCTCTCTCTCTCTCTCTCTCAATATTTGATTATTCAAACTCTTCCTCGTTTATAAACGATTCTAGGAATAAAGAGACAAACTCTTCTCTCTCTCTCTCTCTCTCTCTCTCTCTCTCTCTCTCTCCTCATCATTTAATTATTTCAACTCTTCTTCATTTATAAAAGGTTCTTGGAAAGAAGGGATGAGCTTCTCTCTCTCTCTCTCTCTCTCTCTCTCTCTCTCTCTCACATCATTTGATTATTTAAACTCTTCTTCATTTCCCAAAGCTTCTAGGGAAGAAGGGAAGAGTTTCTCTCTCTCTCTCTCTCTCTCTCTCTCTCTCTCTCTCTCTCTGTCTTTTAACGTGTCTACATTTATAAATCTCCTAAGCAGCTTAATTCTATTTGTTTCCGTTTTAGTTTGGGTTTCTGCAGATAATTTATACATACACACACACACACACACACACACACACATATTATATATATATATATATATATATATGTATATATATATATAAATTAATGTTAAGGTTTAATTGTATCTTTGCTTATACTAATAATAATAATAATAATAATAATAATAATAATAATAATGATAATAAGTATCATTATAATAATAACATAAGTAATAATAATACTGACAATGATAATACTAATAATGATAAGAATAACAACAACAATAATAATAATAATAATAATAATAAT
>NC_090763.1:8921997-8924497 GCF_036898095.1 Palaemon carinicauda
ATAATAAACAAAATCTGGATACGAGAAACTATTCATGAAACAAACAATCTACTTTTCCTCTCTCTCTCTCTCTCTCTCTCTCTCTCTCTCTCTCTCGTGGTCATGGCAGTCTGAGGTGCTTTTCCTTGGACCAACAAGGAAAATACTTTTCAAGGAGAGAGAGAGAGAGAGAGAGAGAGAGAGAGAGAGAGAGAGAGAATAATATGACTTCTACGCCAAACCCATACACATAAAAACCTCCCAAATACTGTTAGAAATATGAAAGAGAGAGAGAGAGAGAGAGAGAGAGAGAGAGAGAGAGGTGAGTGTTTTGATTCCACTCCTTCGAGAGATCGGAAGAAGAACCTCTTCAATTTTAGAAGCACATGAGTGTTTGGATGCTTAATACTACAGCCCGACTGAAGGAGACTCATCTTTATTTTGAAGATCATTCTGAAGAATTTAGGAGATCCCTGCTTCCAAAATGGAGCCCGGTTCCAAAACGGACCCGTCTCTAATACATGGCCCGCTTCAAAATCGAACCAATAATCATGTATACATAGACAATTTGGGAATGAAATAGTTAATTGTATACATGTAGCTTAAGTGTGACATTCAATGTAAAATAGATACACTTTGATCATCATGAGGAGTTTAGGGAACCCCTGCTCCCAAAACGGAGCCCGGTTCCAAAATGGACCGCATTTTCAATATGGGACCCGCATAAAAAATGGACCAATATTATTATATATAGTCAATTTCGGAGTATAATCATCAATTGTTTACATGTAGCTTAAGTATGGCATTCAATTCTTTATAGAAACACTCTGGTCATCCTGAGGAGTTTAGGGAATCCCTGCTGCCCAAATGGAGCCCGGCTCCAAACCGGACCGCATCAGCAATATGGGACCTGCTTCAAAAATAGACAAATAATAATATCTGTAGATAGTCAATTTGGGAATGAAATCATTAATTGTTTGCATGTAGCTTAAGCGTGCCATTCAATTTATTATAGATACACTTTGATCATCCTGAGGAGTTTAGGGAATACCTGCTCCAAAAACGGAGCCCGGCTCCAAAATGGACCGTGTCTCCAGCATGAGGCCCGCCCCAAAAAGGCACCAATAATAATATATATAGTCAATTTGGAAATAAAATAATTAATTGTTTACATGTAGCTATGTATGTCATTCAATTTATTATAGATAAACATTGATCATCCTGAGGAGTTTAGGGGATCCTTGCTCCCAAAACGGAGACGGCTCCAAAACGGACCGCGTCTCCAATAAGGGACCTGCTTCAAAAACGGACTAATAATAATATATGAAGTCAATTTGGGAATAAAATCATTGATTATGTAAATGTAGCTTAAGTGAGACATTCCTTTTACTATATAAAACTAATGTCTATTCTAGCGTAGAAAATTCTTCTGTAACGTATTTTGATGAAAAATAGACATTCAGTGTAAATGTTCAGACGTCTCTATTGGTTGGAGAGAATCCAGATTTCCTTTGGTCTCCTATATTCTTCAAAAAAAAAAAAAAAAAAAACATATATATATATATATATATATATATATATATATATATATATATATATATATATATATATATATATATATATAAAACACTCGTGATTTTAATCAATGTAGATATTAACCACAATGGAATCTAATATCGAATTCTGCCTTTGCGAATATATATCCACTGGGGTTACATTAATGATAAATGCTTCTCGCTGGGCAAGAATTCGAACGATGCTTGCACGGATGACCTAACCAATCGAGCTATCGATACATATATATATATATATATATATATATATATATATATATATGTATACACACACACACATATATATATATATATATATATATATGTATGTACTGTATATACACACACATATATATGTGTATATATATACATATATATATATATATATATATATATATATATATATATATAAATATATATATATGTATATATATATATATATATATATATATATATATATATGCAAGTATTTCAAAAATTATTTGTATATAGTAAACAATACTGTATGATTACGTATGTATTCCAAATAAACTTTTACTATTACTATAAATCTACAAATATATAAAATGACTGATTATATTCCCCATGACAGAATATATAATCGGAAATCATTCCAACACGCAACCTAATCTATATTTTGCTTTTGACATTTCATCAACGATTTTAATTGCAACTATTGTGCGGACTTCATTTCACAGATTAACGTTTTCAATATCAGTCAGAGTATTACAGGAATTTCTTTTTTTTATTAATATACTAATTACGGTGAGTCCAGTAGGTATGAAAGAGTAACGAACGCACACATAAACGCACATATGCAGTTATATTGAAGAGCTCAGTTAATCTCGGTTTTAGATGGGTTCAAACACCTGTTGAGGTTAGGAAATAAAAAGCAGGATTAGAACCTGAACACTGAGGAGTTTTTGGGAGCTAGTTGGTTATATTGATCTTTCGGCAACCGCTATAAA
>NC_090763.1:8936997-8944497 GCF_036898095.1 Palaemon carinicauda
ATGAACAATATATAAATTTTGTGCATATATATATATATATATATATATATATATATATATATATATATATATATATATATATACAGTATATATATATATATATATATATATATATATATATATATATATATATATATATGCAAGTACTGTATATATATGTAGATATACGTACATGTATATATATATATATATATATATATATATATATATATATATATATATACTGTATATATATATATATATATTTTTGGGCTCAAGCCATGTCGTCCTGATGGAAGTTCCTATAGGGTAGCTTCCTAGGGTATATTACAACTACGGCGATATTCCCAGAGAATTTACCTTAAGGTACCAGAATTCTAACTCCTGGAGCGAATATCCCTCCTGAAAGGGATATCGCGACATATCAGAGGACGTATTCTTGACACGCCACATGGCAATCTGCACCCTGACAGAGATTTCGTCTTGTAGGGGCAATTGGCAAGAAACGAATTCGGGAAAGAAAAAGGGAGAGCCGCTCCCAAGGCTCCTTATCTCCCGTTTCGTAAGCGTGCCTGGCGCCAATCCTGGCGCCATCTGTATTCCTTTTTGCGTAGCTTAACAACTCGGTGTTTTTTTCCTGTGTTTCTCGCAAATCTTGGATTTATTCTGCTTTTCATGGCTTCTCCGTCTTCGTCGGCCTCTGATAAGTTGAGTACCATGTCTTTTATGTATAAATGTAGGCTCTTGGTAAATTTTTGAGTGATTAATAGGTTTAATCTTTGTTACAAGAGCCGTAGCCTACCGGAGGCGTCATGGACGCTGTCGCTCGCTAGGTATAAGTTTAGTTAGTCAGAGCGACATTCCCGGTTGTTTTGCTTTAATAAATTTTAGCTATTTAGCGTTACATAGGATTTCCTTTCGTGCTTTAGTATTATTTTGGCGAAGTATTCGCCAATTCTGGCCTACGCTAGGCCATGTAGCCTAGTCATTTGGTCCTAGTACTTCATGCATGATTTTGGTTTTTCCGAGTGTATTAAAATTTTATTGAAGCTTTAGGCTGCTTTTTATACATTTAAGATTATGTTGAATATTTCCAAGATAGTATACGAGTGAGTTTCGGTGATTTAGGTAATCGATTCTCTTGGTGCCTAGGCTAAGTTGCTTATGGAGCCTTAGTATACTTTCTCATACTCCCCGGTTGCTTTCTTTTCTTCGGAGAAGGTATGCAATCCCTTTCCCTCTGTTTAAGCCTTGGGCTTATCCCTAAGTGGTTTTTTCCGAATTAATTTTCGATAAAACTATACTGGGGTGTTACTGTACCTTCCTGTTCCAGTAAGTCTGGTTCAAAGAGGGACAGAACAACAGAGTTTTTTAGTCTGAGTCTGTGTTTGTCTGGCTTGGGGTAGAGTCTCCCTCGCTGGCTTGACACAGACAAAGGTGGCTTAGCCTCCTTAGGTCACTACCGAAGGTTTCTGTGGATATGATTCCTTCTTTTGTGATCTACCAGACTAGTCCTTGTTGCTGTTCTCGGGGGAGGATAAGTTTCTTTCCCTGGGAGTAGCAACACCTTCCTTGCTTTAGTGCTCTGGGAGCTGGCAAGTATTGCTGGCCTCCCCCCTTGGATCTCCCTTAGGCTGAGATAAGTTTCTTGGCTGCGGGGGATCCGTCACTAAAGCAAGGTTGGTAGGACCCTCTTTTGTCCCTTCCCCCTCTATCTCCGTAATGGCCTAGCCATTACAGTACTGTACGTCGTTCTACATCTGGACCTAGAATAGGTTAGGATGTGGAATTGACTCAGCCCCTTGCCGGCCAGCAGAGCTGCCGGCCGGCAAGGGTCTTATGTTTTGAGTGCTGCCCGGACCTCCCTTGGTCCCTCATCCATGCCTGCCGGCAGAGCCAGACGGCATTGGTCAGGAAGCCTGAATTAGATTCTCCCCTTCCTTATATGCACTCTTTCGGATTGCCGGGCTTGGAGGTAGTGTACACTCTTATCCCGGCATCCATCCTATTTTTCTTCTAGTGCTGTACCCGACCCGGCTGCCGGCCTATGAGGCCGGCAGCCGGGTGGGTGTAGTCCTCTGGTTCTTTTGCTGCCGGCTGGCATCGGTCCTGTACCTTTGCCGGCCTGCTAATGTCAGCCCTTGTCTGCCGGTCACCAAGAGTGTGGCCGGCAGCTGGGTACTACCTTGTGTAGTTGCCGGCCGGCAGCCATTGCCGGCTGACATTGGCTGTTGCCGGCCGGCAATTGCTGCCGGCCGGCACATGCATTTGAACCAGAGTTCTGCCGCCTTATAGCTGTTAAGTAGTATACTTTAAAGCTAGTTGTACTTGCCAGCCGGCACGTATCCTCCTATACTGTACTAGTATTCTTCAGTATAACATATACAGTAAGAAGAAAACTATAGTATGGGTTTTGGTACAGCACTGTGTGTTCTAACACTTTTGTGTTTTCTTGCACAGTCCTTTACTGTTGCCCTACAGATAGGAAAGTGAGTTCTTTCCTGTCTATTATCCAGGATTTTAAAATCATTGCTTAGGTGTGAGCTACACCTGTTTCCTCTGGAAACTTTGCATTGGTTACTCTAGAAGAGATTAACCATTTGATTTTATTATCTGGAAGGCTGCAACAATGGGTTGTGAGGGAAACACAAGTGTGTGTCTTTCCTTTATGAATTGTTATGCTATACTATGCATATCCAGTGATACATAGTTCACTTGATACTCATGGAAATTTCTTCTCTTTACAGGAGGACCCTCCGAAGTGCGGAAATGTTTTCTGCAACGTCCGCAGCAAGAACCTCTGCGGACATGAGTTTTGTAGGAGACACGCAGCATGCGCTGTCTCCAAGGATGATCTCCAGTATTGGGACCCTCAGGTATGTACTGTGCGCACTAACCTGATTACTGAGGCCTTTGATTCCCCTAGGACGGCGGAATCAAGGGATATAGCAAGGGAGAAGCTTCGTACCTGGGTAAGGGGCTTCCAAAAGAACACCTCTGGCCCTTATCTTCCAAGTGAGAAGATGAGGGCGTATCTTTTCCCTAAGGCATCCGCTGATGCAGTGATTCCCCAGCCTCAAGAGGAGATCCCCCAAAGTCAGATCCAGGTGGATGCTGAAGTCGCGGTCGCGATGCAAGACATCCAGTTAGATGACAGGATGTCTGACGTGGACGAGCGTTTGGAAGAAGACCTCCTGGCAGAAGGCCAGGATGAAGTTCAAGCCCCGGACGTCGTAGAGGAAGAGGTCGACGAGGTGTCGGCTACTCCGGTTCAGATTCCGGAGCCTATTCCCTCAACATCGGCCGGTCTCCCAGTAGAGCTGGGACAGGCCCTCTCTTCGATTGTTGGAATGATCCAGCAAATGCAGAAGGAGAATAAGGAGAAGGTGGCTGCTATGGAACTGCGGATGCAGTGCCTTGCAGAATCACATGGGCCCCGGAAAAGGCTCAGTGTGAAAGACCTTCCCTTGTGCTCAGATGCTAACCCATGGAGGTATGCTGAGCACATGCCGATGACGACTGGAAAGATCGTCATCTCGGATAAGCTGGGCTCAGTTCCCCTAGAGGAGGTGGAATTCTGGCCCAGCAAGGCATCATATCCGGACTGTTATGTCCGGCTGAGAAAGGAACCAGCTTCAAAGGAGGAGACAGAGCCGAAGGAGGTCATAGTGATGGACCATGCTAGGGCTCAAGCTCTACTTTCATCCTCGATGAAGGAGAGGGGCTTCTCTAACTCGAAGGTAGCTGCATTGAGCAAGAAGCTCCCTTCCTTTGTATCCTCTCCTGCTAGAGCCTTCCCCTTTTTACAGAAAGGGTTTGCGGCTGTCCTAAAAGCAGTCGAGGCTGGCAAGCCTTGCCCCTCCCTGGAGGAGTGTAAACCCTTGTCGCTGGCCCTGCCTGTGGACCACAAAGACTGGAAGGACGTCCATCTGACGTTCTCAGTAGGAAAGTTGGAGGCTGATATTGCCGGACGGCAATTCGGCGAGGACCTCCCCAAGCTGTCTGACTTTCTTTTGCGAAGAGAGTTCGAAACAAAAGAAAGACTGGCTGCCTCAATGTCTCTTCAGACTACTCTTGAGACGATGCAAGTGACCCCAAGGTCCATGAAATGTTCATGGTGGTGGCTAAGACTCACCTGGCCACGGTGACGAAGGACCTTTATGGCTTCGTCAAGGCGAGGAGAGCTTGTAGGGAGTTCGTGTTCACCGGGGCTACGGTGAGGCACGAGCCAAGGAAATTAATCTCCTCCAACATTTGGGGAAAAGACCTTTTCCCTACCGATGTGGTCAAAGAAGTTGTTGATAAGGCCGCCGTGGAGAATAGGAACCTTCTCCAGAAGTGGGGCCTGGCTATCAAAAGAAAGTCTTCCCCGGATGAGGGTCCTCAACCAAAGAGGAAGAATATGAGGACTAGGCTACCGTCTCGGCCAGCCAAGCCCTCTAGACAGCAACAGCAACTGCAATTGCCATTGCCTCCAGTGCCCCAGATGGTGGCACAGACCCCGTCCACTTTTCAGTGGGTACCCCAGGCTGTGCCGACTCAGTCCACGGCATTCACCCCAACGTTCGAAGGACAGTCTTCTTCCTTTCGAGCAAAGCCTAGAAGAGCAGCCAGAGGCTCGTCTAGGCGCCCCTCAAGGGGAAGGGGATTCAGGGGTGGTCGTGGTCAGGGAGGCAAGACCTCAGGACGGCAGTCCAAGTGAAATGATACCGGTAGGAGGGAGACTGCTGAAATTTTGGGATCGATGGACCTTCGATCCCTGGGCCCACAGCCTACTCAAGAATGGACTGGGCTGGAGCTGGTACAGCACTCCACCCCCGTGCCTTCGGTTTTTCCAACACTCCACCCCCGTTCTGGAGGAGTACGTTCAAGAACTGTTAGAGAAAAATGTGATCCGAAAGGTGAAGTCCATCAAATTCCAAGGGAGGCTGTTTTGTGTTCCCAAGAAAGACTCGGAAAAGCTCAGAGTCATTCTGGACTTGTCGCCACTCAACAAGTTCATAGTGAATTGCAAATTCAAAATGCTAACACTGCAACACATAAGGACCTTACTGCCCAAGAGGGCATACTCAGTCTCTATAGACTTGTCAGACGCCTATTGGCACATTCCAATCAGCCGTCGACTCTCCCCCTACCTAGGGTTCAGGCTACAACGGAGACTATACGCCTTCAGAGCCATGCCATTCGGGCTAAACATAGCCCCAAGGATTTTCACGAAGCTTGCGAGCGCAGCTCTCAAACAATTACGCCTAAAGGGAATTCAGGTAGTAGCCTACCTGGACGACTGGCTGGTGTGGGCAGCATCCGAGACAGAATGCTTGCAAGCTTCCAGTCAAGTGATCCAGTTCCTAGAGTACCTAGGCTTCAAGATCAACAGAAAAAAGTCTCGACTTTCTCCATCTCAAAAGTTTCAGCGGCTGGGAATCCACTGGGACCTTTTGTCACACCGTTTCTCCATCCCGGCGAAGAAAAGGAAGGAGATAGCGGGTTCTGTCAAGAGACTTCTAGATTCCGAAATGATATCAAGACGCGAACAGGAAAGGGTACTAGGCTCTCTCCAGTTTGCTTTGGTGACAGACCCAGTGCTAAGAGCACAGCTAAAGGATGCAACCGGAGTTTGGAGAAGGTATGCATCAAACACGCGAAGAGATCTGAGAAGACCAGTGCCGCCTCGGCTACGTACTCTTCTCAGGCCTTGGTCCCAAGCCAGACATCTAAAGAAGTCGGTTCTTCTTCAGCCACCTCCCCCGTCGGTGACGATTCACTCAGACGCCTCAAAGGAGGGATGGGGAGGTCACTCTCATCGGAAAAAAGTCCAGGGGACTTGGTCCAAGCTATTCAGGACCTTTCACATAAACTTTCTAGAAGCTATGGCAGTGCTTCTTACCTTAAAAAAAGTCTCCCCGCGTCACTCGATCCACATAAGATTGGTGATGGACAGCGAGGTAGTTGTGAGATGCTTGAATCGACAAGGGTCGAGGTCACCACCTCTCAACCAGGTGATGTTGGCCATTTTCCGATTGGCGGAAAAGAAGAAGTGGTACCTGTCGGCAGTTCACCTTCAAGGAGTCCGCAACGTGACAGCGGACGCTCTATCCAGGTTCACACCGATAGAGTCGGAATGGTCCTTAGACGCAGGATCATTTTCCTTCATTCTGAATCAAGTCCCAGAACTGCAGATAGACCTCTTTGCGACGAAAGACAACAAGAAGTTGCCCCTGTACGTGTCCCCGTACGAGGACCCCTTAGCGGAAGCAGTGGACGCGATGTCCCTCGACTGGAACAGATGGTCCAGGATTTATCTGTTCCCCCCTCACAACCTTCTGTTGAGGGTCCTCAACAAACTGAGATCCTTCAAGGGGGTAGCGGCAATAGTGGCCCACAAGTGGCCGAACAGCATGTGGTTCCCCTTGGCGTTGGAACTACAGCTGAAGTTTGTGCCACTACCACATCCAGTTCTGACCCAGCGGGTCCAGAAGTCGACTGTCTGCGCTTCATTACAGAAAACCCGGACCCTGCAGCTCATGATTTTCTCTCCCTTGCGGTGAGGAAGCGTTTCGGGATTTCGAAAGCCAGCATAGACTTCCTGGAGGAATATAAGTGCAAATCTACTAGAAGGCAATATGAGTCATCTTGGAGAAAATGGGTGGCCTTTGTCAAGGCGAAGAGTCCGCAGGAGATCTCGACAGACTTCTGCTTATCTTTCTTCATCCACCTCCATGGTCAAGGGTTGGCAGCTAACACGATTTCAGTGTGTAAGTCTGCTTTGACGAGACCCATTCTATATGCCTTCCAGGTCGACCTAGGTAACGAGATCTTTAATAAAGTTCCGAAAGCCTGCGCTAGGCTCAGACCTTCAGCACCTCCAAAGCCCATTTCATGGTCTTTAGACAAAGTTCTTCATTTCGCTTCTCTGTTGAGCAATGAAGAATGTGCGTTAAAGGATTTGACACAAAAAGTTATTTTCCTATTTGCACTCGCGTCCGGGGCCAGGGTTAGTGAGATCGTAGCCCTCTCGAGAGAGGCAGGTCGTGTTCAGTTCCTGGATGGGGGGGGAACTGAACCTGTTTCCGGATCCTACGTTTCTCGCCAAGAATGAGTTACCCACCAACAGGTGGGGTCCCTGGAGAATCTGCCCTCTGAAAGAAGATGCATCTCTATGTCCAGTAGAATGCCTAAAGGTCTATCTTCGTAGAACTTCCGACTTCAAGGGTGGTCAACTATTCAGGGGAGAAACATCAGGCTCAAATTTATCTCTGAATCAACTCAGAGCGAAAATCACATATTTTATTCGCAGAGCGGATCCTGACAGTACACCCGCAGGTCACGATCCGAGGAAAGTTGCCTCATCCTTAAATTTCTTTAATTGTATGGACTTTGAACATCTCCGTTCATACACTGGCTAGAAGTCTTCCAGAGTGTTCTTTCGCCACTATGCGAAGCAAGTAGAGAAACTAAAGAGATCTGTGGTAGCAGTGGGTCGTGTTGTTAACCCTACTGTTTAACTCTGGGACGATTAAG
>NC_090763.1:8949497-8956997 GCF_036898095.1 Palaemon carinicauda
ACTGCTTATTTCGCAATCTGTTGGCACATTTTTTCTTATTCTTAATGCCCATCTATTTTATGTGATTCTCATTATATGTCCTGACCATGTTCATTTCTATCAATCCTGGTACATTCACCTTCACTCTTGTCATAAGTTGATTGTAAGAGCAGAGGGCTTAATCCATTATTATTTACCAGCATGTTTAAAGGTTTCAAGGCCGCTCATGAATGGCAAAGGCAAGGGTCATGTTTGTGTTTTAAGAATATCTGTGGAAACATGGATATTAGCATTTGTAAAGGTTCAAAGGCCAATCATGAATGGCAGAGGCAAGAGATAGCGGTAGGACAATGCCATAGAGACTGATCATATATACATATGATCAACGGCCAACCACTTCTCCACCCAAGCTAGGACCAGGGAGTGCCAGGCAATAGCTGCTGATAACTCAGCAGGTAGACCTCTAGGCTCACCTACATCCCTGATCCTTAGCGAATAAGGATAGTGAGGTTACAGACACTAAAGAAAATAATGATTTTGAGCGGGACTCGAACCCCAGCCTGGTTATCACAGACAGGGACGTTTCCAATAGTCCACCACAACCCTAAATATTGTTGTTGTATACAGTATATGTTTTATTCATTTCATTTATTTTTACAAACTTTATACTTGTTTTTTTACATTAGATAATTCGCATGTACCAATTAAGTTTTTTTACATATGCATTTTAAGTTATAACCAATTATACATTTTCCTCCCTTATTATTTCATATTTGGCGCCAGGTGCCATATTTTGCTACCTTCAAATAGTTTTAATTTCCCTCTTCTATATATTTTCCATGTTCCTCTTATCTCCTCTTTATGTATTCATCTAATAATGGAAAGTACTATACAAGCTCCACACAGTTAAAAAACCCCCATAATTTTAATCGGAAATTCACCGTAAAAATATACCTTTATGAACAGTATTTCAGTAAAATACAGGCGACCGTAATATTATCCTACTTTGTTCTAATATTTTCCGGGTTGGTGACCGTAATATCACTCCCTTACGTCAATATATCCGTTTTTAAAACGGTAAGACTCTTGGAATAAATGTTCCCAGACATTTACGATTTTTTTAATGCAAATTTTTAAAAGTATTAATAAATCAAAATTAACGTTGCATTCCCCGTCGCTCTACCGTGTTGTCATCAAATAGCCTTTCATGAATAATGAGTTTCTGGGACACCAGTTAAGGTCATTCACCCGTCGCATGCAACCTCATGACCCTCTCTTATTTTTAAGTACGCTAAAATCAGCTGCGTTGTCCCTGTAATTCACCTGTAACTAGGTGAAAATCATTAGTATAATTTGTATGAGTCCTTTTATTATTATTATCATCATTATTATTATTATTATTATTATTATTATTATTATTATTATTATTATTATTATTATTATTATTATTATTATTATTATTAATAGCCATAAGCCCAAGGGCTCCAACAGGGAAAAATAGCTTCGTGAGAAAAGGAAACTAGGAAATAGACAAACCAAGAGAAGTAATAGCAATCAACATAAAAACATATTAAGATAATTACATCTGTCATATATAAACTATAAAAACTTCACAAAAACAAGAGGAAGAGAAACAAGATAGAAAGAGCGTGCCCGAGCGTACCCTCGAGTAAGAGAACTCTAACCCAAGACGGTTTTTTTTTTTTTTTTTTTTTTTCTTTTTTTTGGTGATAGGTACTTTTTGGGCTCGAGCTATGTTCTCCTGATGGAGGTTCCTCAATTGCAGCTTATAATTGGGATATTCCTGAAATATCCCAAGTACACTTAAAAAAACCGCAAATTTAATCGGTAATTCTCCGTAAAAATATACTGTTCTCGACCAAATTTCAGTAAAATACAGGTGACGTAATTTTACTTCAATTTGTTATTATATTTTACGAGTTGGTGACCGTAATATCACTCCTTTACGTCAATATATCCGTTTTTAGATCGGTGAAAATCCTGAAATAAATGTTGCCAGACATTTACCGCTTTTTTTTCAATGCAAACTTTTCAACAGTGTAGCAAGCTGCCAACGAGGAACTTCCATTAGGACGACATGGCTTGAGCCCAGTAATAGATTTTTCCTACGTCAAAATCAGTTTTCTCCCCTGATAATATATAGAAAGGTGATTATTGTACCATGGACCTCCATTGTCTTTGGCTAGAGTTCTCTTGCTTGAGGGTACACTCGGGCACACTATTCTATTTAGTTTCTCTTTCACTTGTTTTGTTAATTTTTTTATAGTTTATACAGGAAATATCTATTTAGATGATGTTACTGTTCATAAAATATTAAATTTTTCCTTGTTTCCTTTCCTCACTGGGCTATTTTCAATGCTGGGCCCCATGGGCTTATAGCATCATGCTTTTCCAAATAGGGTAGTAGCTTAGCAAGTAATAATAATAATAATAATAATAATAATAATAATAATAATAATAATAATAATAATAATAATAATATTTTCTATAGCTCAAAATACATTCAAGTTCTAATGAATACTTCTAATTATTTATGAGCAACCAGGATTCATTCAGACATTTTATGCTCTTTTAGCTACTTTGATATAAACCATTTGAGCTATCTTTTTTTAATCAGGCTATTTTGAAACTACTGAAGCCATCTTAAAACACTTTGAACTTTCGTTTTCTTCTGGAGCAACCAGGATTCTTTCAAACAATTTGCGCTCTTCTAGCTACTTTGATATAAACAATTTGAGGAACTATTTTAATCAAGCTATTTTCAAACTATTCAAGCTATTTTAAAAACACTCTGTTCTTTCTTACTCAACAACAACACTAACCATATGAATTACTTTGTATTCTAGGAATAGATATAAATTACTCGGTAACTATATTATACCTTATATACTACTATACTCTACAACAAAAGTACTGACAGTGTAAAGTATGAAAATGGAAAAATCTATACACAGATGCATTCCCTTAAAATTTTATTACAACTTCTTTGCAACACGAACAGGAATTCCCTTGAAACATTTATTACATAATTCAGAGAGTAAAACAGGCTGCCAGAAAACTTCAACTAAATCAATCAATCAGAGTAGGATTTAAATCTAACGTTCCTTCAAGAACCCATTATTTATTTTTAGCATAATGATTTATTATGAACCGGTGATGAAGTGTGGGACAGAGGTAGATGGAGAAAGCTGACCAGAAACATCGACCCCACATAGAAGTGGGAAAAGATGTAAACAAAGAAGAATAAGAAGATTATTATTATTATTATTATTATTATTATTATTATTATTATTATTATTATTATTATTACTTGCTAAGCTACAACCCTAGTTGGAAAGGCAGTATGCTGTAAGTCCAAGGGCTCCAACAGGGAAAATTAGCCCAGTGAGGGAAGGAAATAAGGAATTAAATGAACTTTAAGAAAAGTAATGAACAATTAAAATTAAATATTTTGATAACAGTAACAACTGTAAAACAGATCATTCACCTATAAATTATAAAAAGAGACGTATGTCACCCAGTTCAACATTTCTGCAAGTTTGAACTTATGAAGTTCTACTGATTCAAGTACCCGATTAGGAAGATCATTCCACAACATACTACTCTTTAATTTATATCTTGCGATCTCCTTTTCAAATTCTAATCGAGCCTTTCTGAACATTGGATATTACAAGAACATAGCTTGTAATCTGATTACCATAAACTTGTCATTATTTAGTTATGATATATATTTCAAATTCACCAAACACAATTCACCGAGGTTAGGTGTAATATATATTGAGCTCGGTTACTTAGTACAGTTTCAAGGCAAGCTAGCTAGAAAGAAAAAGCCTAGGACATGAAAATTTATACGTATATATTTATATATATGAATATATATATATGTATATATATATATATATATATATATATATATCTTTATATATATATATATATATATATATATATATATGTATATACACATATATATATATATATATATATATATATATATACATATATATATATATATATATATATATATATATATATATAAATGTATATATGTATATATATACATACATACATATATATATATATATATATATATGTATATATATATATATATATATATATATATATATATATATATATATATATATATATATATATATATATATATATTAGACTTGATAGCCGGGATTAATAAAAGATTTGAGTGGGGATATCTTATCGTGGTGAAAGGGTTTGCGTATTGCCGTGATCAGTAAAGCAATGCTAGTCAGACCCACCCATACTATAGTGAATTTTTTTTAATTTGCTGCATTTGCACCGACTCCCAGCGGTGCCCTTTTAGCTCGGAAAAGTTGCCTGATCGCTGATTGGTTGGACAAGATAATTCCGACCAATCAACGATCAGGAAACTTTTCCGAGCTATAAGGGCACCGCTGCGAGTCCGTGCAAATCTGCCTCACTAAAAAGAATTGACTATAGGTTAGTTTGCTGTGTGCGTTCAGACAAAATTCACCCACCATCATCAATCCGCACTGGCCAGCGTGGTGATGATACCAGGCCAAACCCCAAACATAAATTGACATGTCTGAGGCGTTTGTCCTGCAGTGGACTAGAAACGGCCGTATTTGTAGTTGGTTACAACACAGGATGATTTGATAACCAAAGGTAAAACAATTAAAGGTTTAAAGGTCGTTCATGAATGGCAGAGGCAAGGGACAGTGACATTGCTCTATCGTGCAGGACAATGCCCTAGAGACTGACCATATATTATATGATCAGCGCCCAAGCCCCCTCTCCACCCAAGCTAGGGCCAAGGAAGGCCAGACAATGGCTGCTGATGACTCAACAGATAGACCTATAGGCTCCCCTAAACTCTCCAACCTTAGCTCACAAGGATGGTAAGGTTGCAGACGCTAAAGGCACTAACGAGTCTGAGCGGGACTCGAACCCCCGTTTGGTAAATACCAGGCAGAAGCCGTTACCAATCAAGCCAATGGAAAAAAAATAGAAAAGTAGCCATTGTGTAGCTATAAATAACTTTCCTTAAAAGAAAGGACTCTATAAAAATGAAATACTTCCAGTTATTGACATCTGATAAAAGGTGAAGCTTGGCCGATGTGTTATACGGGAATTATCTGTAAAGTATGTCTACAGATCCTGTAAGAGAGTAAAATAATATTCAATATTCCAAAACTCTTGAGAGAAAAAAAAACTTTTAAACAGATACGTTCCTTTGAAAAGTGTCTATGTATAGATTCGACTAGATATTTCTAAGTTATATTTTGATATTTTGTATTGTCATATTTTGCTTCACATTCTCATTCTAAAGTATAATGTAATTTTAATCAATTGAAATCCCTTTCTCCCTCCCCCCCCAAAAAAATGAAATCTGAAGGCAAATCAGTGAAAAATTGCATAACAAAATTGAAACTTAAGTTCATATTTCAGTAGTCAACGACATTGCAATAATAATAATCTAAGACTAGATTCTTAATAATTCTCTAAAATAAATATTCAAATTCTCTTGATAATTCTCGAAAATAAATGTTCAAATTCGAATAACCTTTAGATAAATGACATTAACATTATTGTAGAATATAGGTTAGAAAAACGTTTCAGAATTATAAAGACCTTTGAGTAAACGAACAAAATATTAATATTGAATTATGCTAGAACAACGTTTTAGAATTTAAAAGACCTTTAGGTAAATGAAAATAACACTAATGTTGAATTTTGCAAGAAAAATATTTTAGAATTTGATAAACTTTAGGTAAATGACAGTAACAATAATGTTGAATTATGCTACAAAAACGTTTTACAATTTGAAAGACCTTTACGTAAAGGACAATAGCATTAAAGTTGAATTATGCTAGAAAAACGATTTAGAATGCGAAAGACCTTTAGGTAAATGACAACAACATTAATTTTGAATATAGGTTAAAAACGTTTTAGAATATCAAAGACCTTTAGATAAATGACAAAGACATTAATGTTTAATACGATATAAAAGTAGATAAAAATTACAAAGGAAGAATCAACGTAATTTCCTTAGTTTCAAATAGAGCAATCACATCACAGCAGTCTGTGTTAGCAATGTTTATCAAAGTAAAAGAAAAAAAAAAAACTTGGTCTGGAATCTGGAATCTGGCATCTTAGAAAGAAGTTCGATGTGTGAGCAAAGATCTAGCAGTACTTTTAGCCTTCTGGAAGCGTTGTAAACGTCATAGATACTGTCTGAGCTAGGATCGGACAGTATTTTTACTTTTCTGAAAGTTTTATAAACGTTATGAATGAAGTCTGAGCAAAGATATGGCAGTAATTTTGGCCTTATGGAAGCATTGTAAACGTCATAGATACTGTCTGAGCTAAGATCTGGCTATGTTTTTACCTTTATGGAAGCTTTGTAAACGTTATGAATGCCGTCTGAGCAAAGATAAGGCAGTAATTTTACCTTTCTGGAAGCTTTATAAACGTTATGAATGCAGTCTGAGCAAAGATGTGGCAGTCATTTTAGCCTTCTGGAAGCACTGTAAACGTTATAGATACTGTCTGAGCTAGGATCGGACAGAATTTTTACCTATCTGAAAGCTTTATAAACGTTATGAATGCAGTCTGAGCAAAGATGTGGCAGTAATTTTAGCCTTCTGGAAGCACTGTGAACGTTATAGATACTGTCTGAGCTAGGATCGGACAGTATTTTTACCTTTCTGAAAGCTTTATAAACGTTATAGATACTCTCTGAGCTAACATCTAACAGTGATATACATTTCAGGAAGCTTTATAAACGTTATGAATATCGTTTGAGCAAAGATATGGCAGTAATTTTAGCCTTCTGGAAGCATTGTAAACATTAGAGATACTGTCTAAGCTAGCATCGGGCTATGTTTTTACTTTTATGGAAGCGTATGGAACATTTATGGAACTTTTTCACACTAAGAAATACTCACTGGAAGGATATCCTAGAGCCTTGAATCAACAGGATATTCCAAGCATGAGATCTAGTTAGGTAATCCTGATTAATTCTCTGAGGGACTAAAGATGACTCGGGGATCCTTCGGGAATTATATGCGAGGTCCAAGGAAATTAATTTAATCCTAACTCTCTCTCTCTCTCTCTCTCTCTCTCTCTCTCTCTCTCTCTCATAAATATTATATATATATATATATATATATATATATGTATGTATATATATATATATATAATATATATATATATATATATATATATGTATATATATATTTAGTTATACGTAGTTGGTAAGCAGGATGCTATGAGCCCAAGGACTCCAGCAAGGAAAAGTAACCCAATTAGGAGAGGCAATAAGGAAATAAATGAACAACAAAAGAAGTAATGAACAACTATTATTATTATTATTATTATTATTATTATTATTATTATTATTATTATTATTATTCTTTCTCTTTTATCGTTTATTCTAAAATTCTCCTGGTTACATTGGAAGCGCCCTATTCTGGTTTCACAAGGACAGTATGTTATCATAAAATA
>NC_090763.1:8961997-8967016 GCF_036898095.1 Palaemon carinicauda
CCTCTCATTTTCCTTCCGGTTTTCATGTGTTCGATATTATTAGGGAGAGAGAAAACGAAGCTAATTACGATGAAGGAGAGCATTACAAATAGGGAGGATCCCAAGCTGAAGATGAAAATTACATTTTGAAGCTGAGGATGAAAATTACATTTTCAAGCTGAGGATGAAAATTACATTTTCAAGCTGAGGATGAAAATTACATTTTGAAGCTGAGGATGAAAATTACATTTTGAAGCTGAGGATGAAAATTACATTTTGAAGCTGAGGATGAAAATTACATTTTCAAGCTGAGGATGAAAATTACATTTTAAAGATGAAGAGGAAAATTACATTTTCAAGCCGAGGATGAAAATTACATTTTCAAGCTGAAGAGGAAAATTACATTTTCAAGCTGAAGATGAAAATTACATTTTCAAGCTGAAGATGAAAATTACATTTTCAAGCTGAAGAGGAAAATTACATTTTGAAGCTGAAGAGGAAAATTACATTTTCAAGCTGAAGAGGAAAATTACATTTTCGAGCTGAAGAGCAAAATTACATTTTCAAGCTGAAGAAGAAAATTATATTTCCAATCCAGGCCGAAGCTACATTGGGAAACTGAAAAGATGCTTAAAGTACCTGTCGTTGATGGCCAAAGGCAAATTACTATTTTCATTTTCTCCCTTGCCTCTTCTCATCCATCGTTTTTCTTTGTCTTTTACTTTGGTTGTCGTTATCAACTTTTTGATTGTTGTTTTATGTAATGCACTATTCTCTACTTTTTTACTTATTTTTACTTTTTTTTTTATTGCGGGGTTAGTTTGACCCTCTTACTTTTCATTCTACCATTTTTTTTCTTTTATTCTCTCTCTCCCCTCCTGGCCGAACATGCAATGTCTCGCACACATCGTTCCTTTACATGCAATGCTATTAAGAGAGAGAGAGAGAGAGAGAGAGAGAGAGAGAGAGAGAGAGAGAGAGAGAGTATCTGGCCAAAAGTCAAGAAAAGGCAATGAGGCTGATGTAACTATTATCAACCAATTTCTTTTTCTAAAAGGCTACATCTAAGAAGATAGAGAGAGAGAGAGAGAGAGAGAGAGAGAGAGAGAGAGAGAGAGATTTATAATTAATTTTATTCTTACAGTTTACATAAAAGTGAGAAAGTTGATAATCATGGTATAAATGAGAGTAGAATATTCCTTTGACATTAAGAAGAAAAGATGAAAAGGAGACTTTTCAGAGAGAGAGAGAGAGAGAGAGAGAGAGAGAGAGAGAGAGAGAGATTTATAATTAATTTTATTCTTACAGTTTACATAAAAGTGAGAAAGTTGATAATCATGGTATAAATGAGAGTAGAATATTCCTTTGACATTAAGAAGAAAAGATGAAAAGGAGACTTTTCAGAGAGAGAGAGAGAGAGAGAGAGAGAGAGAGAGAGAGAGAGAGAGAGAGAGAGACTATGCAGGTTCTTTCCTTTTTCTCTTTTCAGTAATGGATATGCGTTCCTTGTTTTCATTCAAAGCAGAAATCTTACTGACGAGCCTTTTTTCATATCAGATATGAAATAAAGCCTTTTTGAATTACATCTTTAAAAGGTTAAAAGGTTTAAAGGTTTAAAAGGCCGCTCATTAATTACTGAGACCTGGGACAGTGCTATAAGCTGTTGGGCTCATAGCATCCCACTTTTCCAACTAGGATTGTAGCTCAGCTAATAATAATAATAATAATAATAATAATAATAATAATAATAATAATAATAATAATAATAATAATAATAATAATAATAATAATAATGCTTGGCTTTGGAAGGTTCAAAGGCTGCTCATTAATGGCACATGATGCCAGGAACAGTGACTGTCTTCACTGGGAGATTTTGTTCCATGTTGGTCCCCTTGAGCTAATAGCCTCTTGCTTTTTCAACTAAGGTTTTACCTTATATTATAATAATAATAATAATAATAATAATAATAATAATAATAATAATAATAATAATAATAATAATAATAATAATAATAATAATAAAGTCAAATTCTCCTTTTTTAGTCTTGTTCGAGTCTCTTTATTTTCTGAGCACTTTTAATTCGGTTTCTGATTTATTAACTGGATATGGAATGCAACGATAGAAGTCATGAACTAATTTTCTCTTTGACGTACATATTTTTTGAAATTTGAAGAAATACATGAATTTTATTAGAAAATTGGCGAACAAGATAAAAAATAATGATATAAGTAATAACATGGAGTTGAAATAGGTGTAAAATGTGATTATCTGGATATATATCAAGTGTGAATCATTACTTGATGTAGCAGCCATAAAGTTGTACCTGGTGTTATCTTTTCAGTGTCCCGGACTTGAAAGCAAGTTTATTCACCAACATTTTTCCTTTCTATAAAAGCCTCTTTTACAAAGAGCTCCGATGAAAAGAAATTAATTCTCTTCGAATTCATTTAAGAAAAGTTATCATCATAAATATTATTTTGTCAGTTGCAAGCAATTGTTTTCCTCCATTTTAAAACTACCACTTCATTAGTCAATCTTTTTTCATACTTTCTTTTTAACCTTAATTCCAGAAAAATAGATTGTTCACTTAATACACATCTACATTATTTCCATGTGCAAAAATTACTGAGCAAAACTTCTAAAATGTTATTGTGTTTTGATAAATATTTTAATGTTCAGCCATAGTTTCTTTTCATTTATAAATGATATAGTTCGAAAAAATTACAAACTATCATTTACCAAGACTTCCCCCCCCCCCCCATTTTATGCATTCACTGGTTTTCTCTACATAAGATAAAAAGAATATGTCGTGAATATCCAATTTGGTTTCCTTGCAATTTATCTCCACATTCCTTTTACAACTGTCAAACCTTCTTAATCACCTGTTTTTTTCAATAATTGCCATCTTTATATCTTACTCCTTCAGCCCTAAACCAACCTTCAGGTTACCATCATCACCATCATCATCACCTAAAATCTCATCACTCCTCATCAGGACAACTTCTTCATCAGGTTTCTGGTCAAAATCTTTCTCAACTCTTTCACCAGGCTTCGTAACTTCTCTTTCATATCACATCAACATTCACAATCTTCCTCTAGTCATGGACCTCGTTAACCTACAATTACATCTACAGATACCGAAAGTTTTCTTTTCAGCAATCCTTCTGACATCTCTCGGCCATTTTAAGATTTGCTTTTATATATAATTGCAGGATGTTGCCTAAGTGGTATGTTGAGGAAAAATTAGAATATATATGAGGAAAATATGAGGAAATATGAGAAATAGCTCGGGATATTTGTGCTTCAATGCGAGAGGGCTTTGAACTTACCTGTTTGTGGTTTGTAATACAAAATCCACGTCAAATTTGGCACAGCGATTATGATGAAATCTCGGAGACATTAATCAAACCATTCTTGCAACTGCAAAAAAAGTAATAATAATAATAATAATAATAATAATAATAATAATAATAATAATAATAATAATAATAATAATAATAATAATAATAAATGAGCGCATTTTATATATTAACTTATATTTTATTTATTTCCTTATTTTCTTTCCTCGCTGGGCTAGATTTCCCTAATGGAGCCCTAGGGCTTCTGTTATCCTGCTTTTCCGAGTAGAGTTGTAGCTTAGCTAATAATAATAATAATAATAATAATAATAATAATAATAATAATAATAATAATAATAATAATAATAGTAATGATGATAATAATAATAATAATAATAATAATAATAATAATAATAATAATTAGCTCATTTAATATTTACCTCACTTTGACAATAATAATAATAATAATAATAATAATAATAATAATAATAATAATTAGCTCATTAAATGTTAACCTCTCTTTGATAATGATAATAATAATAATAAGTAGCTCATTAAAAAAGTTTAACCTCTCCTTGATAATAATAATAATAATAATAATAATAATAATAATAATAATAATAATAATAATAATAATAATAATAATAATAATAATAATAATTATAATAATAATAATAATAAGCACATCATTAATAACTAACTTCTCCTAAGATACATTCCTGAAAGCATTAATAGAAAAGGCTAATCTTGCGTTAATCCATAAATACAACAATGCTTAAACTAATGAGGGTTTGGGAAACGAATAACAATGAATGAGACATCAGAGCTCCATACTCTTCAAGTCTCTCATAGTTGTATAAACCACAAAGTAAATTCATGCAATTAAAACCTTCATTCGAATTCTACTGAAGAAACCTCCTAATTGCATCCAGCGAGACATTGTAATGGAGAATTTCCAACCAGAAAATCTGACTGTAACGATCTCTCTCAATTTATTTTAATTCTCATTCCCTTTTCTCTCTCTCTCTCTCTCTCTCTCTCTCTCTCTCTCTCTCTTTTTTAATTTTATTTTAATTCTTTCTCTTTCTCTCAATTTACTTTAATTCAGCTCTCTCTCTCTCTCTCTCTCTCTCTCTCTCTCTCTCTCTCTCTCTCTTGACAAATCCTTTCCATTTAGTAGTAAACATTGTTGATCTCTCTCTCTCTCTCTCTCTCTCTCTCTCTCTCTCTTTGACAAATCCATTCCATGTAGTAGTAAACATTGTTGATCTCTCTCTCTCCTCTCTCTCTCTCTTGACAAATCTATTCCGTGTAATAGTAACTGTGGGGTTGATGACCACCTTTCTCTCTCTCTCTCTCTCTCTCTCTCTCTCTCTCTCTCTCTCTCCCCAATGTTGTGTGTAAAGGGAACGATGCGTGGGAACCATTGCACGCTCGTTCAAGAGGGAAATGTCTCAAAGAGAAAAGCAACACAAGTATGGTAGAAGGAAGATGAAGGGAAACAGACAAACAAATACACATGGGACAAAAACCACGGAAAATATATAACGCAGAAACAAGTCTAGGGTTGTGGTGGCCGATGTGGTAACGTCCTTGACTGGTGAACTCCAGACTGGGGTATTCAAGTCCTGCTCAAACTTGTTAGTTTCTTTGGTCGCTGCAAACTCGCCATCCTTATGAGGTAAGTATCGGAGTTTGGGG
>NC_090763.1:8967516-8970016 GCF_036898095.1 Palaemon carinicauda
CTGATTTATTAACTGGATATGGAATGCAACGTTAGAAGTCATGAACTAATTTTCTCTTTGACGTACATATTTTTTGAAATTTGAAGAAATACATGAATTTTATTAGAAAATTGGCGAACAAGATAAAAAATAATGTATAAGTAATAACATGGAGTTGAAATAGGTGTAAAATGTGATTATCTGGATATATATCAAAGTGTGAATCATTACTTGATGTAGCAGCCATAAAGTTGTACCTGGTGTTATCTTTTCAGTGTCCCGGAACTTGAAAGCAAGTTTATTCACCAACATTTTTCCTTTCTATAAAAGCCTCTTTTACAAAGAGCTCCGATGAAAAGAAATTAATCTCTTCGAATTCATTTAAGAAAAGTTATCATCATAAATATTATTTTGTCAGTTGCAAGCAATTGTTTTCCTCCATTTTAAAACTACCACTTCATTAGTCAATCTTTTGTTCATACTTTCTTTTTAACCTTAATTCCAGAAAATAGATTGTTCACTTAATACACATCTACATTATTTCCATGTGCAAAAATTACTGAGCAAAACTTCTAAAATGTTATTGTGTTTTGATAAAATATTTTAATGTTCAGCCATAGTTTCTTTTCATTTATAAATGATATAGTTCGAAAAAATTACAAACTATCATTTACCAAGACTTCCCCCCCCCCCCCCATTTTATGCATTCACTGGTTTTCTCTACATAAGATAAAAAGAATATGTCGTGAATATCCAATTTGGTTTTCCTTGCAATTTTATCTCCACATTCCTTTTACAACTGTCAAACCTTCTTAATCACCTGTTTTTTTCAATAATTGCCATCTTTATATCTTACTCCTTCAGCCCTAAACCAACCTTCAGGTTACCATCATCACCATCATCATCACCTAAAATCTCATCACTCCTCATCAGGACAACTTCTTCATCAGGTTTCTGGTCAAATCTTTCTCAACTCTTTCACCAGGCTTCGTAACTTCTCTTTCATATCACATCAACATTCACAATCTTCCTCTAGTCATGGACCTCGTTAACCTACAATTACATCTACAGATACCGAAAGTTTTCTTTTCAGCAATCCTTCTGACATCTCTCGGCCATTTAAGATTTGCTTTTATATATAATTGCAGGATGTTGCCTAAGTGGTATGTTGAGGAAAAAATTAGAATATATATGAGGAAAATATGAGGAAATATGAGAAATAGCTCGGGATATTTGTGCTTCAATGCGAGAGGGCTTTGAACTTACCTGTTTGTGTTTGTAATACAAAAATCCACGTCAAATTTGGCACAGCGATTATGATGAAATCTCGGAGGACATTAATCAAAACATTCTTGCAACTGCAAAAAAAGTAATAATAATAATAATAATAATAAATAATAATAATAATAATAATAATAATAATAATAATAATAATAATAATAATTAATAAATGAGACGCATTTTATATATTAACTTATATTTTATTTATTTCCTTATTTTCTTTCCTCGCTGGGCTAGATTTCCCTAATGGAGCCCAAGGGCTTCTGTTATCCTGCTTTTCCGAGTAGAGTTGTAGCTTAGCTAATAATAATAATAATAATAATAATAATAATAATAATAATAATAATAATAATAATAATAATAATAGTAATGATTATAATAATAATAATAATAATAATATTAATAATAATAATTAATAATTAGCTCATTTAATATTTACCTCACTTTGACAATAATAATAATAATAATAATAATAATAATAATAATAATAATAATTAGCTCATTAAATGTTAACCTCTCTTGATAATGATAATAATAATAATAAGTAGCTCATTAAAAAAGTTAACCTCTCCTTGATAATAATAATAATAATAATAATAATAATAATAATATAATAATAATAATAATAATAATAATAATAATAATAATAATAATAATTATAATAATAATAATAATAAGCACATCATTAATACACTAAACTTCTCCTAAGATACATTCCTGAAAGCATTAATAGAAAAGGCTAATCTTGCGTTAATCCATAAATACAACAATGCTTAAACTAATGAGGGTTTGGATACGAATAACAATGAATGAGACATCAGAGCTCCATACTCTTCAAGTCTCTCATAGTTGTATAAACACAAAGTAAATTCATGCAATTAAAACCTTCATTCGAATTCTACTGAAGAAAACCTCCTAATTGCATCCAGCGAGACATTGTATTGGAGAATTTCCAACCAGAAAATCTGACTGTAACGATCTCTCTCAATTTATTTTAATTCTCATTCCTTTTCTCTCTCTCTCTCTCCTCTCTCTCTCTCATCTCTCTCTCTCTCTCTCTCTCTCTCTCTCTCTCTCTTTTTTAATTTTATTTTAATTCTTTCTCTTTCTCTCAATTTACTTTAATTCAGCTCTCTCTCTCTCTCTCTCTCTCTCTCTCTCTCTCATCTCTCTCTCTCTCTCTCTCTCTCTCTCTCTCTTGACAAATCCTTTCCATTTAGTAGTAAACATTGTTGATCTC
>NC_090763.1:8975016-8977516 GCF_036898095.1 Palaemon carinicauda
TTGTGGTGGCCGATGGTGGTAACGTCCCTGACTGTTGAACGCAAGACTGGGGTTCGAGTCCTGCTCAAACTCGTTAGTTACTTTGGTCGCTGTAACCTCACCATCCTTACGAGCTAAGGATGGGGAGCCTATTCACATTTTGTATTTATTATTAATTGTGGTGGTCGAGGTGGTAACGTCCCTGACTGGTGAGGGCCAGACTGGGGTTCAAGTCCCGCAGAAACTTGTTAAGTTCTTTTGGTCGCTGCAACCTCACCATTCTTGTGAGCTAAGGATGAGGAGCCTATTTGCATTTTGTATTTATTATTAGTTATGGTGGCCGATGGTGGAAACGTCCCTAACTAATTCCTTTAGTTGCTGTAATCCCACCATCCTTGTCAGCTAAGGATGGGGCGTTCGGGGGAGCCTATGAGTCTATCTGCTGAGTCATCAGTAGCCATTGCCTAGCCCTCCTTGGTCCTAGCTTGTGTGGAGAGAGTGGCTTGGGGGCTGATCATATGGATATATGGTCAGTCTCTAGGGATTGCCCTGCTTGATAGTGCAATGTTATTGTTCCTTGCCTCTGCTATTCATGAGTGGCCTTTAATCTTTCAAGCCATTAATTGTCAATGGATTGAGGAAAAGTGCTGATGACAATAACATCATGTGTAATATATATCTTTATGAAAGTAAGATGATAATGATGATCGATATTATTATTATTATTATTATTATTATTATTATTATTGTTATCGTTATTGTTACCGTTATCGTTATTGTTATCGTTATCATTATCGTTATCGTTATTGTTATTGTTATTATCATTATTATTATTGTCGTTATCATTATCGTTATAGTTATTATTATTATTATTATTATTATTATTATTATTACTATTATTATTACACTTGCGTATTTATACAAATATTATGAGAAACGAAAATCATGATTGGAAACTAATTCTTAAATATTGAAGGAAAACAAATTTACAAAATCTATACAATATAATCATTTCCAATCTATTCGTATGTGTTTTATAGTAAAAATCAAGAGTAAATTATCATTTGATAAACATTTGTAACTCTTCGTAAAAGGTCAGACGGAGAAAATATGGTATTTTGCTAAAAGGATTTGAAGGTCACTCGGGAGTGACAGAGGAATAGGGCTCTGACAATGTCCTGGAGACTGACTATATATACATATGATCTTTTTATAGAATCAAGACTGATTTTGTAGATTGTGTTTTTAAACAAAAGGGCGTTACGAATTTAAGTAAGAATGACCATTTTCCAGTTTTGCAAAAACCCGTTAATACATTTACATAATTCATAATAGTAATTACCATTACATGTACTTTACAGTTATTAAGAAAAATAAAATATTATAAAGAACAACAAAACACTAAAAAGGAAACCGCTAATACATTAATATATATATAATCTAAATTTACTTATACTAAAAGTTCATTAAAAAAAAATTACATGTTGTAAACATCAGACATTCAATATTTAATTGGAAATTAACAAAATTAAGATTTCAAGTAGAAACGAATGTGCTAATAGATTTATACATAACATCACCTAAATTTACAAATACTTAACATTTATTTAAACAAATGTAACATATTGTAAACAACAAACACATTCAGTATTGAATTGGAAATAAACTAAATTGACCTTTTCAAGTTAAAACGAATGAGCCACTCGTATATATTTGATTAGAAAACTTTACCTGTACTAAAAGATTCATGAATAAGCAACCTTCGTTTTTACTTAATTATCTCTTAAGTGTTGTTGACCGTAATATCACTATTTTTACGTCAATATAACCGTTTTTGAAACGGTAAAAAACCCTGACATTTACCGTTGTTTTAATGCAAATTTGTAACATTATTGTATATATTTGATTAGAAAACTATACTTACACTAAAACACTCAGGAATGAACAACCTTAATTTTTACTAGCCAGTGACCGTATACACCTGTGTACTTTGGTGTCAGAGTCTCATTTCCTGTATATATTTGATTAGAAAACTATACTCACACTAAAACACTCAAGAATGAGCAATTTTTACAGCCCGAGAGACCATATACACCTGTGTATTTGGGTGTCACTGTCTGGCTTCTTGTATATATTTGATTGAAAAACTTTATATACACCAAAACACTAAAGAATAAGCAACCTCCATTTTTACCAACGAGTGAGCATGTACACCTGTGTACTTGGGTGTCAAAGTCTCGCTTCTTATTGATCATCCAGTTGGTGTGACGTTTATACGGAAATAATATCACCATGACGTTTACAACGGATATTAAGCGCGCTCATTGCTGTGGAAACAGGGTGTTTGCAATGCTTTTGCAATGCTTTTTCAATGCGTTTGCAATGTGTTTGCAATATGTTTGCAATGCGTTTGTGATGTGTTTGCAATGTATTGCAACGCATTTCTGGGAATTTGTGGTTATTTTCCTACTATGAAGTACTTATTGGAGAGGAGGAGGAGGAGGAGGAGGAGGAGGAGCAG
>NC_090763.1:8982516-8985016 GCF_036898095.1 Palaemon carinicauda
TGTCATTCTCAAGATTTTACTCGTATTCATCTCCTTGAATGTTAAGTTGCCCCACACGTGACTATGAAATGAATGTAGACGTGAAAATGTGTAATTTATGCATTGCTGTTGTATGGGAATGTATCTACGCTCAAATTTGCATACTGGGTATTTGAATTCAACAAATATTTTTTTTTTCTTTTTTTTACCACCTCGTTGTAAGGGTGTCAAGATTAGCGGTATAGAAATGGCTATTAAACATATGCTAGTTCTCTCTCTCTCTCTCTCTCTCTCTCTCTCTCTCTCTCTCTCTCTCTCTCTCTCTCTCTCTCTCTCTCTCTATGTATATATATATATATATATATATATATATATATATATATATATATATATATATACATATATATACATATATAAACATAATATATATATATATATATATATATATATATATATATATATATATATACACACATATATATATATATATATATATATATATATATATATATATATATATATATATACATATTTACATATATACATATACATTTATGCATATGTGTGCTTATAGTATCCTGATTTTCCTGACTAGGATTATAGATTAGCTAGTAATAATAATAATAATAATAATAATAATAATAATAATAATAATAATAATCATAATAATAATTATCATTATTATTATTATTATTCCATCCATATCCATATACCAAAGGCACTTCCCCCAATTTTGGGGGGTAGCCGACATCAACAAAGAAACAAAACAAAAAGGGGACTACTCTCTACGTTCCTCCAGCCTAACCAGGGACTCAGCCGAGTTCAGCTGGTACTGCTAGGGTGCCACAGCCCAACCTCCCACATTATCCACCACAGATGAAGCTTCATAATGCTGAATTCCCTACTGCTGCTACCTCCGCGGTCATCTAAGGCACCGGAGGAAGCAGCAGGGCCTACCGGAACTGCGTCACAATCGCTCGCCATTCATTCCTATTTCTAGCACGCTCTCTTGCCTCTCTCACATCTATCCTCCTATCACCCAGAGCTTTCTTCACACCATCCATCCACCCAAACCTTGGCCTTCCTCTTGTACTTCTCCCATCAACTCTTGCATTCATCACCTTCTTTAGCAGACAGCCATTTTCCATTCTCTCAACATGGCCAAACCACCTCAACACATTCATATCCACTCTAGCCGCTAACTCATTTCTTACACCCGTTCTCACCCTCACCACTTCGTTCCTAACCCTATCTACTCGAGATACACCAGCCATACTCCTTAGACATTTCATCTCAAACACATTCAATTTCTGTCTCTCCATCACTTTCATTCCCCACAACTCCGATCCATACATCACAGTTGGTACAATCACTTTCTCATATAGAACTCTCTTTACATTCATGCCCAACCCTCTATTTTTTACTACTCCCTTAACTGCCCCCAACACTTTGCATCCTTCATTCACTCTCTGACGTACATCTGCTTCCACTCCACCATTTGCTGCAACAACAGACCCCAAGTACTTAAACTGATCCACCTCCTCAAGTAACTCTCCATTCAACATGACATTCAACCTTGCACCACCTTCCCTTCTCGTACATCTCATAACCTTACTCTTACCCACATTAACTCTCAACTTCCTTCTCTCACACACCCTTCCAAATTCTGTCACTAGTCGGTCAAGCTTCTCTTCTGCATTTTCGTCTACCAGTTTTAATCCTCGTCCAAGCACTCGAGCATTCACCTCTCTCACCACTCCATCAACATACAAGTTAAACAACCACGGTGACATCACACATCCCTGTCTCAGCCCCACTCTCACCGGAAACCAATCGCTCACTTCATTTCCTATTCTAACACATGCTTTACTACCTTTGTAGAAACTTTTCACTGCTTGCAACAACCTTCCACCAACTCCATATAACCTCATCACATTCCACATTGCTTCCCTATCAACTCTATCATATGCTTTCTCCAGATCCATAAACGCAACATACACCTCCTTACCTTTTGCTAAATATTTCTCGCATATCTGCCTAACTGTAAAAATCTGATTCATACAACCCCTACCTCTTCTAAAACCACCCTGTACTTCCAAGATTGCATTATCTGTTTTATCCTTAATCCTATTAATCATTACTCTACCATACACTTTTCCAACTACACTCAACAAACTAATACCTCTTGAATTACAACACTCATGCACATCTCCCTTACCCTTATATAGTGGTACAATACACGCAAAAACCCAATCTACTGGTACCATTGACAACCCAAACCACATATTAAACAATCTCACCAACCATTCAAGTACAGTCACACCCCCTTCCTTCAACATCTCAGCTTTCACACCATCCATACCAGATGCTTTTCCTACTCTCGTTTCATCTAGTGCTCTCCTCACTTCCTCTATTGTAATCTCTCTCTCATTCTCATCTCCCATCACTGGTACCTCAACACCTGGAACAGCAATTATATCTGCCTCCCTATTATCCTCAACATTCAGCAAACTTTCAAAAT